>NC_033624.1:13014132-13314132 GCF_001540865.1 Ananas comosus | reverse complement strand
AGAAAGTGCGATGCCCCAGGGTATTAACTTGATGAGCAATGCTACGGGTACACCCTAAAGTCGGGTGTATATTTTACACCCACTTAATCCTAAGGTCATTCTTGTCACATCAATTTTTTTAAATTTTACTAAAAACCAATTCGAATTTTATCAACCCTAGGATTGTGGATGTAAGATGTACACCTCTTTTTGAGGTGTACAATAAGTATTTTCGTAACTTGATACATTTTAAATCACAGGATACTAAAATAAAAATGTGCGAAACCACGGGGGGTTTTTAAAGTTTTCCCTAAATTTTATATTCTAAGCATTCAAAGGTTAATATATACTAACAAATCCTATTGAACTCATATTTTTTAGAAAAAAACAACTAAAGACCTAAAAAGAGTTTTTAAATTTTTAGGTTCGGGACGACGAAATTTATACTACACTATTCGGGATGCAACATGATAACTATTATGCCCATAAAAAACTAATATTTTTGCAGCAAGTATATATGCTACAAATAAAAGAATTAATCTTTCATATAAACTTTTGATTACAAACAAGCAATTTGACTTGGACTCTCATCATGGGAAATAAAAAAATAAAAAAAAACTACATAGACACTTGCAATAACAATTGCCAAATATTTGGTGACATTTTAAATCAAGGAGAAATATTACTATATCTATGTTTCTATTTCCTCTTCCCGAGCTTTGGATGGAGTTGCCACCTCTTTATCTACCACTAAACTGCTTGGTTCCTGTAGAGAGTGTAATCAATATATCTAGAAACTTCATCTATTAAAAAATAATATTTTGATATTAAAGTCAAAACATAATAATATATCATAATCCTACGTGAATTATGGCAGGGTCTGAAATAGATATCTGAACTTTTAAAAGTTTATGTATTACTATTCAATCTTTCAATATTTGTGAAACGAATAACTAAAATTTTTTCTTATATATAGAAAATAATAAACATAATAATAGGCTTGTTTGGTTTCTCTAAAAAATGTAAAAAAAAAAAAAAAAGATTCAATTTTTTTTTTTTTTCCGTTTAAGTAACTAAACAGTCCCTAAAGAGAACTTTTAGAAGTCCCATTATCTATTTCTAAACTACTATAAAATCAGGCTGCAAGATCAAAAGGATTTTGGATTATCTTTTTCGACACTTGCCTGTGGCTCTGCATCTCGTTTCCTCCTCTCTTCTTCTCGGGCTCGCAGAGATTGAACTGAGCAGGACCTCTGTTTAATTAATTTTAAGCAACACATTTTCATTAACAATTTGAAAGCAACAACTGGAACTAAAATAATCAAAAAGTACAGTAACAAAATCCGGGGCGTATGATGTGAAAAAAAAAAAAAAACAAAAAAAAACAAAAAAGGGGAATGGGTTGCTCACCATGCAAGAGGATCTCAACTCCGCGAGGCCGATGAGGCGGCGCAGCTCCGACTCGAGGCGGCGCTGCTCCTCCGCCCTCCGCTCCATGGCGCGGATCGCCGCCGCCATCGTGGCGTCCCGCGCCGTCAGCGCCTCCTCCGTCCGCTCCCGCTCCGCCCGCAGCCGCTCCCGCCGCCTCCGCGCCGCCTCCAGCTCCTCCGCCAGCGACGCCTCCCTCCGGTTCTCCTTGCCCGCATCGACCCCGGCAAAGATCGGCTTCGGCTTTGGGAGGGTTTCGGGCTGGGGAATTGAGTTGAGATTCTTCGGTTGGAGGGGTTTTCGGTGAGATCGGGGCCGGGATCGTGGGGTTTTGGGTGTGGCCGGGGAATCCATTGTAGAGAGAATATTGAGACACAGAGAGGGGGAAAGGGGGCGTAAGATAAGATAAATAGTTGTGGGGGGTGGGGGAGGTGTTTGTGTGTTGGTATTTGAATTTGAAAGGGGGAAGCGGTAACGGCTATGAGCTGATGATTGTGACTTGTGAGTGGCGTGTGGGCCAGGAATTTGAAACCAGGTCGGGACCGGGCCTGAAAATGTCTCCCTGCTTTAGACATGTTTGTCTCATCAATGATGAAATTCAAGTCGACATAAATTTTGAGATAAATTAGAGTTTAGATAAAAAATATATATATTTCTCTATTTGTTCGTATGATTATGAAAGTACAAATTTTTTTATTCTGCTATTTATCTGATAGAAAATGAACATCATACAAACTAAATGTGTGAGAGATGAATTATTATTTTATTTTATTTTTATTTTTATTTTTATTTTTTATTTTTTTGAGAGATAGGTAGCACGCTACCCGCTTTGTTTATTTTATTTAGAAATAAACTTAGCTGAAAATGTGAATCAACTAGAATTCGAACTTGGGTCTCGGGTACCAACCATCAAACCTTTTTATTTTTGTTCATAATTACTTTATCTTAGGATTGGCTAAAGTCACTTGTGGCAATGTCAGTTTCAATCGAAGGCGAAGTAACAGCGAGCTTATTATGTCCAAACACCACTCCCTCCCTCTCTACTTTCACCATCTGTTGCTGTTTGGGCTTGGTTTGGTAATTGTTAGGTCTGCAGAATCTATTTGATCTGACTTTTAGAATATCTTTTAATATTCTTTACTTAATCAGATTTCGAAAAGGGCCTTCTCTAGATATAATTTTAAATACAAAATGCTCGAGGCCCCCCACAAATGATTCTTCACATGTTGTTGTTGATACATTACCGAATTCATGCAACATTTTAAACAACACAATCAAAGTTCTCCGCATTATAAAATGTCAACCTACTTACAACACGTACGGAAAATATTGTGGGAGCGCTGGAGCAGTATTCTCTTAAGTTAATTTTATTTTTCTCGACCAATAAAAAGGAAGAACAGCTGAAGCATCCCACATATGAGAAAGAAGGGGAGTAACATACCAATCTAAAAATTCCTGACAAGAGCATCATAATCATGTAGAAAATTACACCAAGAAACCAAGTAAATATTTACAGTTCCTATACAACAAATCAGTACAATAAAATTACTTCCTATATCCTCCTCATTGTACAATCTTCAAAAGAAAAAAAGGGAAGGGGGAGAGAGAGAGAGAGAGAGAGGAGACAGGGATAGAGGCAACATACATAGCCCCCCCCTTTATTATCCACCCCTATAACTCAATTAAATTGCGAGCATAGAAATGTTCCCATGAATGAATCTCCTAGGACTTAGTTACGAGTTATAACGGCCCTCCATTAATCTCCGCTCAGCTGCTAGACCAGCAGCAACAGAGGGAGCTAAATGCCTCAAGCTTTCGGCTTGATCATCATCCTCCTCTACACCTAATTCACCAGGCACTGTCAAAGGAAATAGAGACTCGACATCTTTAAGTGTCAAAAGCGGCTCATCTTTGAGCTTCTTAACTTTCGGGCTCATTATGGAGCATGCACTCCTGCTCCTGTTTAACTTGTAGATACTCTCCTCGATGCTATCCTTCACCTGTAATGAAGAGTAAACAGATTATGTAGGTGAGAAAGATAAAGAGTAGAGTGAGATGAAGAAGAAGCTACATTCATACGATGAATCGGTGTATAAATGTTTTCTTGCCCTGTCCAACTCTATGGATCCGGCTTATGGCTTGTGCTTCCGCTGCAGGGTTGAGCAATGGCTCCACTAAAATGACATGCTGTGCTTCCAAAAGATTGAGACCATTTGCTCCATGCTGGATTAGCATCAACAGGACTTGAATGGACTTCTCAGTGGAAGGCATTCTTTTTGTTTTGCCACCTTCAGCAACACTTGTGTCTCCTTTGAATTGGGCAAGCGCCACTTGTGATTTCCTGTTAGTCAAGTTACTATTTTTGCTTAGACGATATGTTAAGGTAACATACACATTCAATTCTTTTGAAGAGTACAGAAAATAGCACTATCCCGGTGAACTACGATCCAGGTAGGGCATATTTAAAGGAGAGCCTTCTTTGTACCGTGCACATTAGTCATTTCATGTGCCAGGATGCTTAGGTGGGATCAAGAGAATTTTAGTTATTTCAGGTGAAAAGTACGGCAAACGAAAATTATTATTAATAGGCAGCATGCGCTATATGGCATAAATGATTGGAATTTGACCTAAGTCTAGAACTTTACCATAGCACTGGATAACTTCACCATAGCACTAGATAACGGCCCATTGTAATAAGAATGATGTGAAACTTATAAAAGTTGTATAATCTATACCATAAAAGTTGTATAGTCTATACCTGCCTCCTTTCATCCGGACAAACACAACACCATTAGCAACCAAAGCATGCTCCAACAAACCAAGGACATCGTTCCAGCTGGAGAAGACGAGAATTTTGGCCTCTTGATCAGTTGATATTATCCACAAGATTCTTCTGGTGACAGCTTCAATCTTGGCAAGGAAGAAAGAAAAAATGATGAAATTAGTATATTCAACTTCGTTAAATACAGTCATTTTTTTGGCAAGTAGAGGGTGTAAACGTAAGAAATTAAGTTCACATTCAAGTATGATACAAAGTATGTATTCATAAATAGGAATAATTTACTGGGGTTAAGGTAATTATCTCTTACTTCAGATAAGTGCATAGCGGTAAAATAAAAGGTTCAAGAGCTTGAACAAATTCCTGTTGTGGATACACAAACATGGAAGGGAAAATATTAAAGGGAACGGGACAACACCTTTGTACCATAGGATCCTTTTATTACAATAGAACCTTCTGAAACATTTTCAGTTTGGTGAGAATTTAATGATGTGGGTGAAGTTTCCTTATTTTTTTTCTCAACCACATACGCAATATTCTCAAAATCTGTACGTTGACGACATGAAGGACACATAATCCATTTCTGGCCATACTTTCCAGAATGTCCTATAGCCCGTTCAGACATTTGAAGACAACCTGCAAAAATCCATATTATGGTTAGCGAAAAAAAGAAATTAGACAAATTTTTAAGTAACAGCAAAACGAACCTAACAGAATTCATGTAACCACCCATGTTACTTGTCTCTGAAGCTAAGGAGCACATCTAATGAAGGAAAAAGTATGAAACAAAGAAACTAAACCGCACAGAAAAATGATTCCTAGGTAAAGACTAATTCATAACAAAGATAGTAGATCATCTATATCGAAAATAATAGCAGCATTTTTCATAAATTGAAATCACAGTAGCCACATTTTATTCTTTCTTTCCAAAAAAGTAAAAAAGAGAAGTAACATTAATGCACAATTTACATATACAAAGCATGTGTCTCAATTGTGCGCGGGCCTTAGGGATTCACCAAACTGATATCACATGGTGTTCATAAGACTGAAGTTAAGACATTCTTTCCAGCTTGTAGTTTATTAGGCATGAAGAGAAACCATAAGAACAAAAGTCTAAAGTCCTAAAATTACAAGAATACTTACACTTGCAACATAAGGAATGGCCACATTGAAACATCATTTTCTGCTCATAGTATCTCTCTTGACAAATAGGGCAAGGTTCATCATCAATCTTATTCGCAGTTTCTTCCACAGAAACTGAAAAAGTCTGCAAATCAGCATTATCCTGAGCCTTGAAGAAGGAATTAATGCACTGATTCTGTGTTTTCTGATTGGAAAGCACCAATCCCTTACAGAAAAACGATAAAACCATATTCAGTAATCTCTCAAGAAGGTAACAGACAGAATGGTTCACAGTAAAAAAAAGACCCAAAAAAATAGTCAAAAAAGCAATAAACTAGGTATGAATATGTACGCAGAGTCTATCAGGGAAAAGAACATGTGCAGGAAAGTAAATTCACCTTTAAGTAGCGAAGCTGACCCTTTATACGCGCCATCGAGGATGAGGATGAAAATTTGTCACTCGATAACTGCATGCTTGTTGGAATTAACTCTTCTCTAGTAAGGATATTAATGGCGCTAGGCTCATCCTCTGTCTCCTTAAGGCGCAATCGCGAGGTAGACATTTTAATCTCATCATGAGCACGCAAAAACTGAGCTTGAGCAATTGATAAGAACCTTGCCTGAGAGTATTCCTTGCGCATAGCCTAAATACGATTAAAAGAAAACATATTACCTAATAAATAAACCAAGCACATCTAGGGAAGTCAAGGCACAAGTAAATTTTGAATAACAGAATAAGCACCATATAACGGCAAGATTGAGAAACAAATGAAGACCATAGTTGAGACTCCAAGTCTCCAAGTTTTTAAGATTAACATTTTACCCAGGCAGAGGATTTAAATTATATTTTCTTTTATTGCGTTTTGTATGTGACTCACATCAATGATCAACAGCGGAATTATCATTCTATACAGGGCACATTCCAACATGATGTTGGCCATAAAATTAAAATAAGCTTTTAACCATGACATGGATCATTCATTTTTTGTTATAAAAGTTGTGTCAGAGCTTTGAACCAAGAATCCCACACAACCCACAGCCAAAGCCTCAACGGGAAACAAAACAAGAAATAGGCTATAAGATACAAGACAATATGGGTAAATCTTGTTGGGACAACAAATGGTGTACCTCAAATAGAACTAAGTGCTTTTTAGCACACTCTATGCCCTGTCGTCCTAAGATTGACTTCGAATGACTTTTGATGACCCTAAGGATAGTCTCAACTGCAGAAGGATGCCTGTAGACCTGCATTCCACAATAATAAATAAGATTAGAAAAAGATGATTCCTCAATGCAATCAATTAGTGCAAACATTTCAAAGCTTGAAATTGAGACGAGGAACTTGCTCTAATACCAATGGATCAAAAGGACAGTTTTGCTATATGTAGACACTTATCTGCATCTTGGAAGTGAGATTACAACATTGAGTGCCTAATCGTTAAAAAAGAAGCATTTACTTGATTCAATCTTGAAGATGCTTGGAATGATTGAATAGTTTTCTTAAGAATTTAACAATAGATAGTAGGTACAACACCTCACACAGTCTAATTATCTAATTTTCTTTTCTCAGGATTTACCTGCTGATTAGTAATTTTTGGTGGAGTCTTAAGGTGCAATATATCATTAATTGCAGCATTCATTGATTTATGTAAGTAACTATGAAGTATTAAGAACCACTTCTTCATAAATTAGCTAAGTGCACTGAAGTCCAATTCAGTCCTGATGTTTATTGACTATTTGAGCTCACTTGCATCATCCAGTCCACAATGAAACTTACTAGTTAATTGTTATTCACATTTGGCAACATCTTGCACATCACTCCTAACCTGTCCTTTAAATACTCCATAAATAACCACTATTATATAATACTTAAAATTCTAAAATTGCATTCTGTCCTAAACTATGTACTATTAGCCGACATTTCACCATGGTATTTGAACTTCCAAAATCAGAGGACAAAACAACAGGCAAATATTGATACAAAAAGTACGGAAAAGATGACTGATGAGAGTATAACCATAAAAGAGAATTACATAGAAACTAAAGAGTTACCTGTATGTTTTCTCTAGCGAACCGTTGTTTACCTTTTTCATCATGACTGTCAGACTCAACTGAGGTCATCCTATTACGGAAGAAAAGATTGAATTCATATTTCCTCTTTTGCAAATCTACTGCTTCCTCCACTGATGCAATTACATCATCATCATGCGATTTTTTTACAAGAAATAGCCTGGCCTCGTAGACCTGGAAAATCAAATATATAAGCCAACTAGTTAAACATAGTACTAGCGACATGGGAAAATATTGTGCAACCAACCTGGAAGAGTATATCTAATTCACACTGGATGCACAAAGAACCATTCCCATCGTAGCAGTTTGGACAGTATCTTTGCCGTTCAATATCCTCATCCTTTGGGTTCTCCACTGTTTGATCAATTTCCAAGATTCGATCTATCAAAATTTTCCTAGAATCTTGCAAAGATTCTAGACCACTAAGGATATTGTACTTTAAAACACTTATACTACGAGTCCTGCACAGAAAGCAAAATAAGATCTAAGATAAATAAATCAATTAATTTATAAATAGTCAGTTTATTCCACCTACTCTGTCCAGTCTTTTAAAAGGATGAGGTGCAAAATGGCAAAAACGGGCTCCTAGAGCCTAGGATCGAGGCATACTTGCAAGTCCATGCCTCAAGAAGATGAGGCAAATATTCACAGATTTTAAAGAGAACAAAAATACTTTTGGAAAAACCTATAGCAGTTTGGTTGTGGCATAATCACACTCTTAAAATAAATAACTACAATAATCATTTACAAATAAGCATATTCTGAAAGAAAAGAGATAGAATTAGCATATGTAAATACTAAATATTGTAGCAAATTTACAAAATACAATCCAACAAAGAAACGTAAGGAGGTTTAAGAGGTAAATTACGCTACCCATAGAAAAGAAAAGAAAAGAAAAGAAAGGCATCACATGAATAGAAATTCTACAGAAAAGACCAAAGACCTATCATGAGATGTGTGCCTGAGGCACGCACCTTAGACATGGTGCTACACCTCGGGGCACAGAGGCTTGTGCCTCGCATCTAAGGCTCTACCTCAAGATCAGCTTTCAACCCATCATAAAGCATCACCAATAAAGGAACTGAATAAACATAAGATGCATAAGAAGCAGGTAATATTCTGCAATAAAAAAATTGGCTGGCTAGGGTGGTCAAAGAATAAGATATTAACTTTTGGACCTTTTTACTCAGTTCAATTCTAAAGTCAAATTAGAATCATAATAGAGAAAAGATGACCTACGAATAGCATATAAGGGACAGCCTATTTTTCCATCTTCCCACACTAACTTGGCATCTACCTAGTTTTTCTGTATCACAGTGAGAACGGCTTTCTCCAAAGTGGATTAAGCAAGTGTTCTTCGAATGACGACAGACTTTGCAACAATGGCGAATAGCCAATGATGTGCTGAGGCAACTACTGTGCTGACAGACTATCAACACATGTTGCTCATTGGCAAATTTTAGCCTTCTCCGTCAAACCGTAATGCAAAGAGGAAGTCTCCTTTGCTTCAATTTGCTCCAAATTCACGTAAACTACATTTCACTCTACCTTAGAACTATGATTTTGCAGCATGAGCAGTCACCATGTTATTGTCTCCATATTATTACAGTCCCATTGTTGGACCAAGATTACACCTATGACTTGAATGATAAAATATATAAGAATAGCTCTAAAACCACAGGCAACAATCCAGGACCTCAGGAAAAATAGCCAGCAAAAGAAAGACTAATTAAACATAAAAAAGGAATAGTACATACCTTAAAAATACTTTCTTCTGTCCAAAGCGATTGGAACTCCTAGAGAACGATTCATCAATCTTTCTGATTAGTTCCTCTGACAAATCCTTATTCCGTTCAATAGAGTCAAGGGCTTGCAACCACCATGTCATGCTTTCTTTTTCCAGCTCCTTGGAGAGAATGGAAACCTACAGAGTGAAACTAAGTAAGAGATAATGCAAAGAAGTCATAAAAAAAAAACAACTAACGGCAATGCATACTGAAATAACTAGAACAAGCTGATATTCAATATTGACTGGACAAAATGCCTATTGAATATAAATATTGAAAACACTATTCTCTGACAGCTTAAGCTTTTGGAGAATAACGGTTGTTTCATTTAAATTAACATGGCATCAGAGTATCAGGTCCTCAATTCAAATCCCGCAAGACTTCTAACATTATTAATTTCCTCCCATTTAATTCAAGTCCATACCTAGAGCCTATTAAAATATCTCAAGCACAGATGTGAGGGGGACTGTTGGATATAAATATTGAAAACACTTTTCTCTAATAGCTTAACTTTTGGAAAACAACGGTTATTTCATTTAGTTTAACAATGCCCTTAGAATAATACTCTCAAATCACAAGAAAACTTTTACTGAAATCTGAAAATGCCAAACGGTGCTTAGCAACCCTCTTTTTTTCTAAGAGAAAAAGCTGGAAAAACCCTCATATATGAACTATCATATAATTGAAAAACCAACAAAATTCATTTGCTTCTAATTTTTCTTCATGAGATAACTGATGATACAATAAATAAAAACACATTATAAAGAAGAGAAGGAGACTCCCTCCTAATGCCAATGCTGTTTCAACTATCCTATGACCAATGGTAGCAAGGACTTATAAGACAAAGGGCTAGCTGGAGCCACATTTCCAGTTAATTAGAAAGGATAGCACAAATGTCATCAAGAAGACGTAAAACCAAAGATTTAAGTGCCCATCGGTACGGGCCGTATCCACTGTGCCGTATCGTGCCAAGAAGATATCAACACGATACAACACTCGTGCCAATGACATAGCTCAAAACCTTATTTTCTTTAAATTAGCAAATCGTTTTCTCAATAAAGTTTAAAAAAATTTATAAAGATATATAATAAGCAATTAAAATATTTTGTTGCTAAAGAAAATAAATATTTCATGCCATTATATGTCGGCACACATGTATTTTTTGTGATTAGCACACATCAGCATTGCTCGGCACGTACCGTGCCGACAAGTTTTCGGCATGACCTGTGCCATGGCAGTTAAATCCTTGCGTAAAACTTCATTTCTTTTAAATACTTCAAGGGAAAACATGACATAATAGTGTCTGACTTCCACCCTTGCTTGGAAAAGCAGAGCATAATAAAGATGAAGCACTTAACCAAAACAAAAAAAGATAAATGACCAGAATGAGCACCTGTGAACTCGAAGCTTTAAACTCCTGCTGTGCCAAAGATAACTTCACAGAGAACACAGACAAATATTTTTGAATTATAATTTCACAGGTGTTTCTCATGCAACCATCAGCATAACATTTGGATGAGGTCTGACACTTAGACTCAACTGGTACACTTTTCTTGCAATTATCGCCTACTGTTTTTGTTTCTTTACACTGCTCAATAGACATATTATCTGCCTTTGAGACAACTTTGCTACCCTCACTGCTTTTTCTTCTCTTCACATAATACTGATCAAACCGGCCTACACCAGCTGCCTCTCTTTTCTTAGGCTTATTATCTTCAAGATTACATTTTTCCGAATGCTGACACTTTTGCGAAAACTCAGAACCACTCCGAAGAACCTCAGTCAAATTGTGGTGAATGTGAAGGTTCAACAAAGGGTCTAAACGGAAATCATCGGAATGTTCATCAGCTAAAGTCAGCGCCTCTTTATACAAAGATATAGCACTTTTATTGTCATGCTCAATTATTGCTATTGCTGCTAGACCATTCAATGCAACAACAATCTTTCTAAGTTCTTCTTCTCCTTCAATTTTTGCTTTGCCAATAAGAACCTACTAACATCAAAAATTTGAGATATTAGCGCATGACCATGAAAATTCATCACTTTACATGACCTTGTACTTACAAAAATGCCCCTCTTTCAAAAAACTTCTTCAAAGCAAAACCAACTCCCCCAACACAATATACAAAAAACAGGTGAAAATGTATAAAGCATATCTTAACAATAAGTCATTTGCAAATAGGTACCTGAAATTCTAAATTTTGCATTTAATACCAAACCTCTATGAAAGAATCACTTAAATACCTTTGCTATCACCAACAGCTCCAAAAATTAGTACTTGCACCAAGTGCATTTGTACATTCAACATCACACTGCAATCTGCCCTCTATTTTATCTCATACTTCAATCTATACCATTCACCTCACAGCAAACTTCATGTAAAATTTGAATGGTTCAATTGAAAATATGAGACAGAATGCCGCGCAGATGTATGATAAAGGTGTGAATGCACCGGGTGTAGCACTAATTTCTGCAGGTACTTGATATAATTAGCAGGTAATAATATGAGAATTTCATAAAGTTTAGGTATTGATGAAATGCAAACAATGAAAGTTCAAATATCCATTTGCAAAAATGCCTAAAGTTCAGGGAAGTTACCTAAATTATCCACTCCCCACCCCCTGACAAACATCCTCCCCCCCCTCCCCCCCCTGGGGAAAAAAAGAAAACACCCGAAGACCCCAAGATAAATAAATCAATCAGATGACCCTCAATCTAAGGACATGGGTATTCTTGTAATAAACTGCACTTTCGAGGGTATATATGAAGTAGGCACATAAATATAAATAATCAATATAAAGAAAATTAGACGCACATGATTTTAGTAGTTAACCTACATCTAAAATCTCTTCCATAGTCAAAGGAGAATTTTGCAAGGAGCAAAGCCCCGAGCTGCCAACTTGAGGATGACAGCATGCCTGGCGAAGCTTTAAGAGAGGAATGAGAAGCTTTTCAACATCAGAATTGGAGAGGAAAACATTGCATGAAGCATCAGTTCCTGGGACAACAAACAAATGTTAGATCAAAAGTCAACTTCCTTCGGCTTGAAAGGTGTAAATATCATATCATAAATACCAAATGGAGATCTGCTCCCACTTGATTCAAGTTTCAGCTTTTTTATAATTTGATGTGCATGATTTACACAAGTCGCATGTTGCTTCTCGTAAAAATGTTCTTCAATTGGTGAGAAGGTAAGCCATGAAAGACATTCCTCTTGTGGTGGCAATTGCAGCTCTTCTGACACATGAACTTTTGATGAACGCCACATAATTTGTCTAAAAAAGTTGTGGATGAATTTCATAGCGACAATATCCCTTCTCTGCCATAAAATTCATGAAAAAAATGAGTATTGTATGCCCTTTTGAAAAAGGAAATAATTATCTAAAGAAAAATCTAAAGATATAACACTGCACACTTAGCTGTTGGACTTAAAAACATGTATTCATCAACAATTCATCTCATCGACTATGCAGAAATTTAAAGTGATTAGGAGCAGCAGCAGTTGTATGTTGCACCGACATGGATGTGGGATACAAATTTGACACAACATAGATACAGCAAAAGTCAGAAAAATTATAGGATACAATAAATGGGGATACAATTATAAAAAAATTATTAGTCAAATATCTTAAAGATAATTTTGATAATTACATAAAATAAAGCATATAGTCGAGTTATGTTCATGAAGAAACAAAACTAGTCAGATCAACATTAATATAGAGTTTTTTCAACCATGAATATGTGATGGAAGTCATCCAAATGCATAAGTGAGAGCGTAAATAATAAGTTTTTGGATCCGCGCCATTTCAAATCCCAAATTTCTAACAAGAGAACTGCACACCGTGTCCCTCAAGTATCCCTAGCCCTCAAGTACCTCTCGCATGTCCAGGTGTTTTTATAATTTTTATCAGCTGAGTAGGTATTCGATATGTATCTATTACAAACACAGCAACTAAAAAACGTACTTGTGCATCATAGCTCCACAATTCCCTATATACACCATGAATAATCTGAAAATATGAGGTTATTTTTGTTTATGGAACAATATATTTTCTTTAGTGGTAACTACTTGGACTGATCTTTTAAGCTTATGTGAGTAATAGTGGGGAAACTGGTTTCAAGAGATGGGGGAAGGCTATCATGTGGATGTAACAGAAAAAAAAACATAATACGCCTTCCAATCCACATAAAGATCAGAGTTATTTCCAGACTTTGAAGTCAGACTTGATTATGCAGGACTTATTTCCCTCTGCAAGAGGAATCGAGTGGGATTTCTTGCGATCAAAAGATATTACTGGAAATCAGTCGTTCTAACCGCCCAAAGTCAACCTAACTAGAGACACCAGAGGCATGGTTCTAGAACCGTTATCTTGAATGGGTGCCAACAACAGTTCAAGATGCTACCACTGAAATGCCAGTGTTTGGCTTGTAATAGGGGGAGTAACAATAAAAGAAGGCTATCAAAGTAGTGTAATTCAAGGCCACAACTATTCAAAGGATAGGGCAGCCCATCACAATAGTTGGCTTGCCCAATTCCACGTAGGAATTTATAAGTCTTTATAGTGTTTGCTTGGGTAACAGGGATATTTGCTATTGTCCTGATACTATTCCCCACCACCCATGTCCCCACAACAAAAAACAGCGAAAAAAAAGAACCTGAAGAATACACGATATGTGTCATTAAACAAAACTAAACCATCATACCTCATATGGATCTTTGATAACTTCGACCCACCATTTATAAATATCAAAGGGGCTTGCCCTAAGGAAACGCAATAAACCATACAGGTCATCGAGCCTACGTTGGATAGGAGTTCCTGTGATACACCACCGGTGCTGAGCATGTAACCGCATTGCCATCTCTGTAGCAGAACCTTTGTTGCCTTCCACCATCTGGGCCTCATCCAAACATAGCCTCCACCAGTTTACCCTTGTCACCACTGTAGGAACAACAGGGTACCTATATGTGCAAAGCAACAGTAACAACTCAATCTCATGGGGGAATAGAAATATGAATTAAATGAGTGAAACTGAAACGCGTTTTAGAGTCTCATTTAGCGGATCTCCAAATAGCAATATAATCTAATTAATTAAAAAAACTAAATAATAATATATGGTGCTTCAAGATAATCAAACAACTGAATTTTCTAAGTTGAATAATTTATTCAATTACCTTACCATGCAGGGCCTGTTTGGTAACCATGATTTGATTGGACATGATAAAACAAGAGAACAATGCTAGAAGAAAGGGAGGTGTTTATAGTGGATCCAATGGGATTCGATTAAATCCTATCTCGTTCAATCCCAACCTCTTTGGTGAGATTCAATTCTCCCATCCTAACTCGAAGACTCCGAGTCACCAAAAGCTCCCTCTCCCCCAACATAATTTTCTTGCCTCATCCTTTACAGTCCAATCCTAGGAGCCAAAGCCCATATTGCTATCTAAAGAATCCATGAAAAATCTTGGACAAAGTTAAATCATAAAAACTACACCTTGAAGGATTATAAAATATATCACCTTAAGAAGCAAAGCAAGTGAAAATGAACTATATGTTGCTGCAACTGCCTAAGGGAATGCTAAAGACTTCAAATTTATAGAAAGTCACAGTTTAACTTAAAAAGCAAAATTAAAGGAGCAAAAATGACTATTGGTATTCTACCTTTTCTGGAATCTCAAAAAGTGGCGATCACCACCATGTCTATCAAAATCATGTGATAGGTCTTCTTTTAGCACATCATAAGTGGTCAAGACAATGTCAGCAGTGGCAAAATCAGCCATATCAATCTTCTGATTAGTTGAAGAGTCCAAATTCCTTGCACCTTCATATATGCAAACTTTTAGGGATCCGGGCCTCGTATGACTAAGAATAATAAATTTGAATCAGTCATTTCAACCAGATAAAAGAAAAGGGAAGTCAATAAACACTTACTGCAGAGCATACTGTAAAAGAAAACGAGACAATATAGCTAAGATCGAAATGATAACAACCAAGATGTATAACACTGGAACTCTTTGGAGGGAAGGAGAACTACTATATATATGAATATATCACATGACAACACCAGAGAAAACATAGAACAGTAACAAAAGTAAAGTACAACTTAATGGAAAATTCCAAATAGTAATGGATATTTATCAGAACACATTAAGACGCAACTGAATGCACCACTCCTCCTATTCTACCAGGCCTTGCAGCTTGTTATGCCAACTTTCAGTTCTTGAATTTCATCATTGATTCAAACTCTACTAAAACCGCTAGGCCTATCATATTGAATATAAGAGAAATTTAAGCAAGCTTCCACATCATTAAAACAAAAGAAGGTTCTAAAACTTTTCTAACCATGATATCTGATGATGCAAAACAGGCGTCAAATAACAGTAGAAGCATTGTTAAAAATGCAATATGATATGGCAGCCTTTACCGCACTACGTTAGAAACCAGTTAGGAACCCAAGGAACTAGAATTCATAAACAAAACTTTTAGCAATTTCAAAATCTTTGAACTCACTCAAAAGACCGTACCGAATGATTTCAGACTGCCATTGCACCAATATGGGTGTCGGGCAAACAATGAGAGTTGCACCAGTATATATGTTAATCTTCGCAGCTTCAACAAGCTCAGAACACAGCGTGCATATATATTTTTCATCATTCTCCATTATCTGACTCTTGTTGTTCTTTTTTCTAGAATTTTTTGACTTATTGGATGAATTTTTCTTACTCTTTTTCTCCAAGTCGGTTAAATTCTCACTCTCTTTCGTGACATCAGCTTCAGTGGAAACCAAAGGTTTCTTCGGCGTGTAACCAACACAATCCGCATGCTGCCAAGCATCACAAAGATCACATTGTACCCAGAGGCCTTTATATTTGGAACTCTCGCTTGCAGCACCACAAATACATTCAACACGTTCCATTTTCCGCCTTTTTATCAGATTCCCCAACTTTTCAGGATTGTCAGAGAGAAAATCTTCATCTGAAGGAGGTTTACGATGAGCAAAGATGCAAGCTAGTAGCTCAACAGTTTTCCCCAAGCCCATTTCATCTGCAAATTGTAAATTAGAGACAATAGAGAAAATTTAGAGAAACAGCAGTGCCAAGCTAGAATATACATGTAACTTCCATCAATATAATGCACAAGACAACCGCACACCTGCAAGAATCCCACCAGAAACATATGATGAAGAGAATTCCGGATGCAATGAAACATTTCCACTGAAAGAAACACAGTCAATATTGGAACCAAAAAAAGTAAAAAGATTGTAAAGAGTCTTAAGAAACATAGAGAAAAAAGGACAAACACCCTATGAAACATCTTTAAAAAGATGGGGAAATAATGAGTTTGACTAAATGGATGAAAAACGAACAAAACTGCTTAGAACCACAATAGAGGATAGAGAAAGATATCTAGGTCGAGACGCTGATGGAATCAACTATACTTTAGAAAACTCATAAGATAGGAGAATGAACTATACTCGACAAACTCATCACTACGGCCCTGTTTGGCCAGTATAGCCTTTGCACAAATGTTGTTCTAGTAGAGTTATTAAAGAAGCACTACAGGTTATTCATTATAACATTCTAAGAAGCATCTCACTACAGTATAAGCAGAAACTTCAAATTGAAGTTTCAACTCAATTTTCTTCCTTTAATGAAGGCAGACTAATTACCACTTATCCTGCTTTCGGGCCCAAAAGTTCATTTTAGGCTCCTGGCTAGAGAAAAACCTGTAGACTTTTCAATAGTCAGACTTCTGTACGCTTCAGCTTTCTATAGTACGTTTGCTCTCCTAAAGACCAAACAGCACTACACCCCTTTTTCTATCCATGTATAAGCTAATAGAACAGTCTATGCTAAGAACACATTTAAGCAATTTTTCATTAGACACCTCAACCCTAAACCCTAAACACATTTAACAATTTCCCATTAGACTCCTTAGTCTTAGTTTTAATGATAGCTAGAGGATTCCATTACCTATAAAAGGATATGCGAATAGATATTTCATGAAATATGTAATCAAACTTGCCTTAAGGCCAAAGATAAGATGATAGCTACCTTAGGAAACACCATATGTGTAATAAAGCATATGTCCAAGACAAGAATCTAAATGCCATGACACAAGGTCATGCGGAGAATTTGCAGGCATGGTACAACATGGTACATATCATGCCGTACCGATGTGTGCCAGTCACAAAAGTATCTGTGTGCCAACATACTATGACATGAAATATATATTTTCATTGGCGTCAATGTATTGTAATTACTTATTATATATCTTTCTCAAATCTTTTGCACTTTATTGAGAGAACTATTTACTATCTAAGAAAAGAGGATGTTGAGTCGTGCCATCGGCGTGGAAGTCATATCATGTCGATATCTTGTCAACACAATACGCCATAGGCATGGCCTGTGCCGATGAGCACTGAAAACTAATGATTTAAGTGTCGTGTCATGGAGTCATGCCGAAAACTTGCCAGCACAGTGCAAGCCTAGTGCCGATACATGCCAATCACAAAAAATATATGTGTGCCAACACATAATGGTATGAAATATTAATGTTCTTTTGCAACAATATATTCTAATTGTTTATTATGTATATTTATTAATCTTTTGAATTTTATAGAGAAAATTACTTACAAATTTAATGAAAAGAGAGTTTTGAATTATGCCATCGACACATGCTGACATCTTGTTGGCACAATATGGCACAGTCAAGGTTTAAAGTGCCGTGGCACGGGGGCGTGCCGCTACGTCCTTGGCACGGTACGGCACGGGCACGCTTGCGTGCCGACATGTGGCACGCTTGCGTGCCGACAGATACGCACGACCTCCTACTGGCACGCTTTGGCACGAATTTATTTAACTTTTTTTGGTTCCAGTAAGCTTTTATAATGTTATTTTGAAAGATTTAGGCAAGTTATTATTAATTTTTGCTATGTATAGCTTATTATACTCATCAATTAACATGCATGTAAGCATTTTGTATATAAAGTACAACTATACCTGACGTAGAATATAAATTAAAATTCTTTTGTTTTTATTTTTTTTTATTTGAAAAGTACAACTATACTTGCTGTAACAATTGAAAATTCTTTTGTTTTTAATTTTTTTATAATTTAAAAAATTATAACAGATAAAATGATAGAAAATTTTATTTTTTCTAAAAACGTTTCAAAATCTNTGCCGCGGCACATGGCCGCATGCCGCTTTGTCTCGAGCGGCACGCGGCTTGTGCCGCGGCACCCAGGGGGGGTCCGAGACCCCCCCTGTACCGTGCCCCCTTCTTGGGGGCACGGTACGGCACGCCCCGTGCCGTACGGCACGGGGCGGCACCTTCAACCTTGGGCACAGTAGATAAGGCTCGTGCCTATAGACACTTAAATCCTTGCTTAAAACCTTGGTCTAAGACAAGTATTGCCAATGCTTGCTTTAGTTAGAGAACTAGAGTAGTCTACATCATCTCTTTCTTCGTAATTTTCGGGCAAACTACATAGGAATTATTGGCACTTCAGATTCCAAGTAATTATTGCCTAATCATAATCTGTATCCAGTCATTGAAACAGATTTTTTAACGGTCAAGATAGCTGTTTGTTTGGTGAGTCCACAAGAGGGAGAAAATCCAACCAATGTAACATGAATAGAGGCAAAGCAAGGCCAATTAGAAGGCAGAGACCTTTAGGAAAGATTTTGCCTGAATAGCAAATCAACAAGAACCACATTAATACCAAATTAGGCTGAGTTGAGTTGTGTATTTGCCATTTTCCTCTATCTCTATCAGATCATATATCACTTTTGAATTTCCCATTTCTAGATTCTAAAGTCTAAACGCTTGTTAAATATATCTTATCCACCAGTTCTTTCCTTTGATCTTAAACAGCTGATGGAGCACATAAAATTTCATGCCAGATCTGTTAGCTAGCTTTTCCTATAGGCCTCTTCACATATTACAATTCAAGCCATTTTCATATTAGCAGCACAAAGGAGAAAGTAAGCATTTGTCCCACCAACCTTTTGACTAATGTACTTCCACTTTCTTATCTAAAAATTGCAATCTAACAAGACACTCAGAAAAGTAAATACCATACGATCTTACTTGAATGGGTTATAGAACATTGTAGAATTTTTCTGAAGAAAATCAACTGGCACGCAGTATGGAGCTGATAGCTGACTCTTTATTTTCTGCATTGAAGTCTGTGTCGCTCCCTTCTCTCGTTGAACCATCCAATATGCTGCACGGCGCTGATATGGCCTAAGATCAGGCAGCAAGTCGGGAAGTTCATCTTCCAACTTTGGCTCCTCCCTATAAGCAAAAAATAAAAGTCATACCAAAACCTAAACAAGCAGTCTATTTACAAAAAGAAGCATGAAATGTTTCCAGAGGAATTATTTAGGATACTTGCATCATTAATGTCAATAGCTAACTATCAAATAGTATTGCATTAAAATAGCATCTAGTACCAAGTTCAAAGGATTTCTTTTAAAAAAATTGTGAGCAGGTAACATACAAAAATAGTAACATTATTTTGCTGAAGCCATTCTAGTTGAACCAATATGCGAGAAAATGCAAAGAAAATGGTCATAAGAATCTCGGAAACTTACTTTGAAGGCTTAACTGCTTCATAGAAACCAGCAACATCAAACTCAGTATCATTCTTTGCATCAAAACCAGCAGCCCCATAATGTAGTGCTTCATCTCCTTCTATCCCATATATAACTTCTGAGGTTGTGACTTCAGGACGAAGCCATGAGATGAGACTCATCATACTCTTCCTCCACGGTTGTCGCATGGTCTCTAGAAGCGATTCGCATGCCTCAAAAGCACTCTTCAGAATTTCTACTCTAACCTTAAAGGACGGAATGTCCGCCAAACCTCCAACATCAAGAACGATCCTTAGTGTCAAGAACTTCAGACTAACCAAGTGAGCAAGGCCTGAGACACTCTCATCTGGGCCATCAAAGGTTCCAGAGACTACTACAGAACTTTTCTCATTGCTATCCGAGGTGTTACCCTCTTGCATAAGATATTCAAGAAAGATGTTATCGGACGATATTGTAGGCCATTGACCTAATACAAAGCTACCTTCATCGACATCATGAAGGGAGAGCCGAATAGAATATTCAGATTGAGAGAAGCTTTCCTCTAGTGATCTATAATCAATAACACCATCCAAAAATCTCACATCATTTAGAATGACCTCTGCTATGTCAAGATGCTCATTGGAAGCACAACTGCAACTATCTACATCAATAACTTTTTTTGAGTCCTTCGAATCCTTAGATTCCTGGCTCTTAATCTCATCACCCGTGGTTGAATCATCGCCCTTTTCCGGATTAGTGCTTTCACTTATAATGCCTCCCGCTCGAATTGGGCGGGATTTCTTTCGGCCCATTTACCAAAAACAAAGAATTACATGCAAAAGATCGGTCGAAACCCCTCAAATCAAACGACCTATACCTGTAAATTAACATCAAATAAATTTATAACCAAAAAAGAGAGAACCTAAACCTCACAACAGACACACACATGATCTCCTGCAATGGCCGTAAGAATCAGTACCTACTTCATTGGCGTACAAAGAAAAGGGAAATTACAGCCACAATTCTTGATTTTTGAACAACAAAGAGAGCAATTTAGGGTTTTAAAAACGCGAATTTCGATCCAGACGCCAAAAATCCGTTCTTTGAAGACACTGGTATCGAAATCAACAAATTCATACATCATTCGAATCCAATTTCGATGAAGAACACGAAAGAACCAAGCATCAAGCACATACCTACGAAGAGAATTCTCGGAGTTGGATTCCAATGAGAGAGAGAGAGAGAGAGAGAGAGAGAGAAGGGGTTTCTCTCCGAACTGGTTTTGAAAACCGGAGGGGTCGGGGAGAGGTTTTAGGATTTATATACCGTCACGCGGGGGCAGGTCGGGTAAATTTTGCACCAAGACGAGGGCATTTCGGTCACATAAGAAAATTTGACACGTGGCGAGATATGGTGGCGCGTAATTGTACGAGTTGCGGCTCGGACCAATAGCCGAACCCATTGGACGAACGCGCGCACTAGGCTCGGTTGGGGTTGAAACCTTTNAAAAAAAATCATCTATTTAGATTGAGAAATGTGGGTCTCACAATTAATGTTGTTGTTGAATATCCAACTAAAAATTTAACACATTACCAGTTTATCATCTATATTTACTTAATTTGAAAAAGTTAAAAGACCATTGAGACTAAGGAGTCTTTTTTAAAGAGAAATATTAGTTGAGTGTAAACAATCCTTTTAAATTTTCGTATTAAAGAAAATTAATATGATAAGAAAAAGTATAAAATTTTACTCATTTTCAAATGTACAAGCAGCATAGCTCATTGGAGAATATCCAATAGGATAGGGAGTCACACCGTACAAATTAATTTTTTTCTAAATTATTATTTTCTCAAATAAAATTTTGATTTCAGATAACATTTTGAAGAAGGTTTGAATGCCTAACTGCTGTTTTGTAATCATCCAAGTTTAAATTTTTTTTAAAAAAAGCCAAATAATCTCATTTTATCAAAATAAATATCTAATATTTTTGCGCAATATGCATATAGATCATCTCCTTGTGAAGCTCCTCATACACCAACCTTAGAAATATAGCTTAATTATATGTAACTCTTATATAATCTCGCAGTACATGAGCTTAATTGTCACAGCTTTTACATTTCATCATGTGAGACAAGATCATTCATTGCAATGCTCCTCTTCCTGCAGCTCCAGTGGCACTTCCAATCACACCTTGAATTGAAGATTTGAAGCCTCCGCGACTGCAGCGAAATGATGCTAGCGGTGGTCGGAGACTTCGTTAGCACCACGGCGTAGCCGTCGTCCATGTACTCCGTTCCCTCGGGAAAAAGTTGCCAAAGGAGGCTGCCTCCGCCGCTTCCGCCCCTCCTCGTCGAGTTTAGTAGAGTTTTGTACACCATCCCGATGAAGGCGTCGCGAAATGTTACGTTGTGCTTTCCGTTCTTAGTGGAAACCCCGAACTCGCCGAAGACGACCGGCATTCCTAGCAAGTTCTCCGAATCATCTACGTGGTTCTCCATCCAAGTCCTCGCGAATTCGAGGCTCGATTCCGTTGTTGCGCTCGACAACCTCGTTGGATAGATGAAACCGTTAGGTTAATATTATATGTACATGATAACTTTTGGAATAGTTTCTTCATTCCAGGAAGCGAAAATTTATCTGAGCCCCAGAAACAGAAGATCTGTTTGAGGAGATTGTAATAAAAACACTTTCAGTGCTTCTTCGAATAACTTTATCGAGCAGTAATACTATAACATCTCCGAGAAATCAAACCAGAGAGAACTCACCACGAATCAGGGTAGATGTGAACCGAGGCGAAATCAATGCCCAAAGCCTGGTGGTTCCGAATGAAGTCGGTTCCGACTTGTCCCGCATATGTGTTAGGGTTCACTTGTTGCCGATCAGGAGTCGAGAGACCGTAGAACCCCTCGGTTCCGATCTCCAGCAGATGGACTGGATCAATTGACTTAACATAGAATGCCATCTCTTGTATCCATGCCTAAAAAATGTACAAATTTATACATGTGTACACACAACTCCAATGGCAATTCTAGTCATTTACATATATAGAAAACCTCTTTGGTTACACATATAAGTTTCAGTTGATATATAAGGGGGATCTAACAGGGAACAAAAATACATGTGTATATATATACCTGCAACTTATTGCCGGAGGGGTCGGAGAGGCATCGCGGTTCGTTCATTAGTTCCCACGCGAATATCGTCGGGTCGTCTTTGTAAGTAATGTTTGTATATGTATTCACTCTAGTTAGTATAGTCTGAAAAATTGATTCAGCAAACATAAAGATCATGAGATTACTCATTCATGTACTTCATTTTAATTCACAAAAAGCTACAGAAACTTTAAAAAGAAAAAAAGAGAAAAGGTTTACCTTGATATGAGCTTGATAATAGCCTTTGACGGTAGGGTCGGAGAAGAAATCGTCGTCGGAGGTTAGGTTTAATCCAGCTTCTTTACCCCATTTCACATATTGAGCTTTCCCTCCATAACCTTCCCAATTATTGGTTAATGAAAGTACAAGCCTAATCTTGTACTTTTTTGCTTCACTAACTACAAAATCTAGTGCCTGGAACAAATTAAGGACTAATAAGTGGTGTTTACAAACATTAACATTTCGTATAAAAGACCTTGTAACATTTATTTGAATATGACATGCTAATAAAATGTAGAATGTCTTATTCTTTAAATGAATTAATAAGGTTGGATATATATATATACATGCATGCACATACAAAATATTGACATTTATCTCCTATTTTCTGACGATTTAATTTCTTCTTGATTAATTTACTTTATAATTTTTGCGACATTATTATTACTCGCATGTCAATTGGATATACAAAAAGGTGGATTATTTCATACATAAAGAAGAGTAGTGTTTCTTGGCTTAAATAGGCTAGGGTTGGACCGAATCACATTCGAAATAACATGAGGCTAAGTTGGGTTGAGTCACAATCAAATCCATGAACACTGTGTTTATTATACGTTTTAAGTGAATTGGTTGTGTATTTTTAACGGCTCAAGTTTTTAATATCCGAGAGTGTTACTGATTATATAATTACCTTAAAAACTTCCTCGTCGTACACTGAAGGAGATTTTTGAAGGGCTCTCCACCCTCCATCATTGAAAGCCCAAGTCCTGCAAACCGTTAAGCCGACCGACGAGGCTTGCTGAAGCACTTCGCTTACCTTCCCCCTCGTCGACTGATCAACGGCGAGGATCATCAACCAATATGTATTGAAACCATTCACATAGAATGGTTGGTTTCCAACCACAAATTGGTTCCCTTTCCTCTTCACCATCCCCCATTCTTCGTCGCCCGCTCCGTCGAGGTCATGCTT
The DNA here is from genome assembly GCF_001540865.1 of Ananas comosus. Classification (NCBI taxonomy): domain Eukaryota; kingdom Viridiplantae; phylum Streptophyta; class Magnoliopsida; order Poales; family Bromeliaceae; genus Ananas; species Ananas comosus. The sequence goes on along the minus strand of NC_033624.1, from coordinate 13,290,050 downwards.
CCTAGCAATTTTCAGTACAACAAATAACTACAACAACATATATAAACCATCATATATTTCGACAATAACTAATTGTTAATGTATGTATACCGATGATCATCGTATGTTTCGAAAGGAAAGATGTTTGTTCTATCGACGCGGTCGAGACAAGCATCTGTATTCTCAATGAGAAGTACAAAAGTTGTTACCAAGAGGAAATTTTGAAGAAGAGAAGGGAGGGAAAGTTTAATGGCCATCTCTTTGAATGCTATGGGTTTAAGTTCTCATCATTGAATGTTATTTATATACATTTTAGCAGAAGCTGAGGTTGCACTATAGTGAAGTGCGGATTCATGGTCTTAACGTAAAAGAAAGACAATGCTTGCAAGCTCATTCTCTTCTTTAATTTCTTTTTTTTTTATTCATTGAGGTAAGAGGTTTAAGTAGAAGAAAGGGATACGAATGTCAATGTGAGATGACACAAACTTAGAAGCGAGTGTTGTGGTACGAGCACCAGTTTCTTGGATGAGCAAGGTTACATATAGGTAGAGACCACAAAATGTAACCAACCAACATATATATATATATATATATATATTAGAGCTACTATGCTATCGGAAGTATAGAGCATCTGGTACTTTTAAGTTTTGGCTATTAGATTAATTCTTTTGATCATTTCTAACTTTTGGATTAATACTATTACTCTATGGGACCAGTCAACTCTACTGGTACTACTCAACTTTAGGGTTGATCCAAGGATCAAAAAGTTGAAAATATTAAATTCTCTATACTTTCGATAACATAGGAGCTCTACACACACACGCACACATATATAGTCTGGAGTACTATCGATATACTTCGTGCTTCAAATTATTTTTTATGATTAGACATTTGAATCGACGATTGATTCTATTAGACATAATCTATATTATTAGAAGCATCTAGCAACTAATTTTCATGAATTTTCCACATCATTTATCTTTAAAACAAATAGCTTCAAAATGAACGATTGCAAAAGAAAAATCTCATAAAAAATAATGATAACAGACTTAAATTTCAAGTCAAAGTTATTGATCTTGATGTAAGTAGTAAAAAAAAAAAAAAATTCGATCCAAATTTTACTAAATTTGGATTCTTTTATACCATTGAAGTTACAAATGTATCGCATTAGTCATTCAAATCGTCAATTTTGACACATTTTGATCACTAGCCAAATGATGCAGAAAAAAAATAAAATTTGGTTTCTAGATACTTCTGATTGGGCAGATCATATCTAATGAAGCCGATTGTCGATTCGAATGTCCTATCATTGAAAATAATTTAGTAGCACGAAAGCCTCCCTGCTACCGATAATATTATATAGTATATGATAGATGAGAATTGTGAATGAATGTCTCTATTATTGAATATCATATTCGGTTTTCAAATCACTTTTTTGGAAATAAGACAAACCATTTCATACATTAAATATGCTATATATATATATCCACCAATCATTGATTCCGAGACTTTTTAAGGTGCAAAATTTGAACTCCTAACTTGCAATCGCGCACGCACACACAAATATGTTTATACTGAATAAGTTATTATTTAATATTTTATTCCAACATCCAAATAAGAGTTTTCTCTAGTGTAAAGGTATGAAAACAAAATTTCATGATATTAATTTGAATGTGAAGCAACCTATAATTATTTCTAAAAGAGTTCGTAGGTGACTTACGCAAAGGTAATTAAATAGCATCAAATAACATAATTTAGTTTTCACTTTTGCCTTCTAAGAGTATTCCACAAAATATTTCTCTCCTGTTCAATGTTTCTCTAATTTTAGAATAATACTTCATGTACCTCGCATTAATTTATCCTACAATTAATGAATTAATTTTGTAAATACACTAGGTAACGTTGATTTCGCTTTTGAAGTTTCAACTATATATAATAGTTAATAGAACTTCAACTTTATAAAACTAAATCAACCACTATATAGCCATTGCATGTATAAAACTAATTCATAAACGATATTTTATGTTACATCAGGAGGAGCTAATTAAAAAAGTACAATATTTTAAAAAATAAAAATAAAAAGGAGAGGAGCCCCTTTCTTTGAGTGAACATATAGAAAAGGTAACTTGCAAGGTTCTTCTATCCAAATTAATTGCAATTAAGAACTGTTAATTAATTGGCCTATGATTATTAATTCATGCCAACTCAAAACTCAAGATCACTGCATCCACAATGCATGTAAACTTTATAATTAATTAATTAATTAATAACCAATTGCTTGATAAGAAAAAAATAACATGTAAAAAGCAACAAAAGGCTAGAAAATTAATTGCTAAAATTGCATTTTAATTCCTATATACCATCATATAAGTTCATTAAATTTCTAAAAAGAGAAATTATGTGAGTTTTTAGTTACGTACCTGCACCAGTGTATTAACCCTTGTGGTAAACATCTGACAAGCCCCACACAACAAATTTTTTTGGAAAAAAACATATATTAAAGCAACTTATATAATGTAGAAAACTTAGAAAATATATATCAAATGTGAGGAGAGTATATATAGTAGATAGAAGAATAAAAAGAATGAATATAATTAATTAACATGGAAATAGATGAAATATATACTCTCCTCCTCCGATATTTGTTTACATGGTTTCATAAATGGGTGTAATAAGATAAGAAAAAGGAGGGGAATTAATTAATTATACTAAATAATAAGAGAATATAAACGAGTGACAAGTGCCAAGTATCTCTATACGTGTACTCGTAGAGGAACTCCACATCCATGCAAAAGAGAACGCTACATTTTAGAACATTTTTGGCACTATTAGCAGTGTCCATTAATATATTTAGTTACCACATTAATTCCTTAGTCAAAATTCAAAAAAAAATAAAAAGTTTTGGAATAATATTTCATATGGATATACACTTAAGGGGCATCAAATGCATGGTTTTAGGCCTAGCCCAGTTGAAGGCTAAGCCCACAAAGGCTTGGGCTGAGCCCACAAATTACTCAATTTGGCCCGAGCGATTAAACTATAATTAGACCGAAAGCGCATTTGATGAGTCAGATCATTTTAGATTTTGCCATTAAACCATGATTAATTAGACCGAAAATGCATTTGGAATTGGCTTGGCTAAAGTACAACTCTGGTCCAACTTACTGTAATTCTGGCTCAAACTTTATAAATATTTATAATTAAATCCTACAGTCCAATTTAGTTGACTAAATATTGATATGTCGATAATGCAATAGTATTATGATTGATGATGTGACATTAGACCCTTCTAAGAATGTAGACCAAAATGGGAATATTCTAAGTCTCCTGTCCAAACCTATTCAAAGTTTAGGTATTCACATATCACCAGATTAAGAAGGGTAACTAATCCATATCTATGTATTAATAAATTCGCCGACGAATCTTTCTTTCCACCAAACAAACATTATCATATTAATAATCCATGCACATACCAATTGTTTTTAACTTAAGTCATCTGCTTTTGCCTATGACATGGAAATTAAAGATTTTTGCCTAAAAGTTTCTGAATTATTGATGAACAAGTCTTTTCCTCTACCTGAATTAGATTGAGACAACACCAACAACAACAACAGCAACCAAATTGGACTAATTCACACTTCTTACTGTTTCTCTTTTACTCAAATGTAGGAAGTTAATTAGAGCAGTTCTTTAGAGCCTCTCAATATTTTTTTTTTTTGGGCTACACCATTAGCAACACATATCGGTACCGTATCATCAGAAACAATAGGGATTTAACTTCTAAAGTTCCTTTTTTTTATCACTAAAACAGTAATTACACGTTCGACACAAGTGGAACAGAGTTTCTGAGCCCTACAAGCTCTGTCATAAAACTTTTGAACTCTTTGGAAGGCTTTGACAAAAAATAACTTAATCTTTAAGTATTTGTTTGGAGAATTTTACTTAAATAGTATTTCAGTATAAGATCCGGTAATATCAAATAGATTCATAAGTTAAAAAAAAAGTCATAATTCAATTTTCTCGCCTTAACTTAGGGCTACTGCTATTTGCATCAGCACTATATCAAAATCTGAACTTCAATTTTCGAATTCAAAATCATTTTCGATCATCTTCGCCACAAGAGCTTTAAACTTTCTTATTTGACTAGACACTCCACTAGAAAAGAATAAAGCTTGAAGCAGAAACTTCATTTAGAAGACCCAAAAAAGGGGAAAAATAAAGTAAAATAAAATCTGAGGTCACAGCATAATCCACTTTTAGCATTCATGCTCATCTATACCAAAAAGAATGAATTGTTTGGTGCACTCCACAACTTTTACCAAATTATCTCCATTTGTTTACACATTTTTGTGGCAGTTACAATCATGTGGATTTTCTCCTTCAGGCTTTGACCGGGGAGAGCCTATCACTTTGAGAAATTATTAACTACTGTGCACACTGTGCACCATACACCGCATTCCTAAAACACGACCGCAAAAATGTCTTAAAATTATAATCTAATAATTTAGTTAATAGATGTGATCTAGCGTATCTAAACAACAAACCTTGGAAATTATAGGTTTTATGAGCCTAATATTTATTTTTGTAAACCAAGCCAAGTTCGACATTCGTGATTACTTACTTAATGCCCACTTACAGGGTTTGTCAAGAATTCTCCATAGATATCTTAGCTTTTGCTTCGGCTTTAAATTCTACTTTCAGTTACAGTTATTTTATAAAAAAAAAAAATCAATAATTAAAAAGCTATGGAAGTTCTACTACAGCGGCAAGCATAAATATATTTTTGCGGCCTAAAGTAGAAGCTTTGATATAGAGCTTCTGATTATGCTGCAAAATAAATTTATAGGAAAATTCTTAATATAATGTTTCTCCTAACAAAACTTTATAATTAAATGGACTTATACCTTATAATAAAATTTTATGATAAAGGCTTAATTTGGTATTACAGAAAGAAGGTGTTACGAACGGTAAAAAAAAATAGTGGGATGAAAAAAAAAATACTTTATTTAATTATGTCAAAATTTATTATGCTTGCATTCCTTTTTCTCCAACTTCTTTTGGTCTTCAGTGCCAAACAGGACGTAAATATAGTGAGTGGTTCAGAGGCAATCCGGTGCACCGGGTGCAAGCACTAATCTCTGCACACCTTAACTCGTCGCGAACATATGCGGAGAACCGTTGGATGTGGGCCCCACTCTGATCAAACGGCCCGTGGTGCACCAGGGGAGCCGCGTCCCCAGAGCCACGGCGCCTCACATCGGGGGCCCCACATCGGGAGTGGACTTCGGGTGACGTGGATTTTTCGAAACTTTAAAATCTTTTCGCGCCTGATCTGATTCCGGTCCAGTCCAGCGAGCCCGAAGTGGCACTTCCCGGAAGTAGGTGCGCCATCAAATCAAACGTCCCCGTTGATGGCCACCACGTGTACTTTGATGCGTGTGTTTTTTCTGTAATTGGAAACGCTGGTCTTTCTTCTTTTGAGCTCAACTGTATAATATCTTTAAAAATAAAAATAAAAATAAAAATAAATCTCGGGGCACAAGTTATAATTTTTAAAATAAATTTAATCACTAAATAATATAATTTAGGTATCAAATAATCACAAAAAATAATATTGCTCAAACTAAAATCCATATAATTTGGCATATAATTTTACTGTTTTTTTAATTACAAAATATATTTTACTTTCGACAATTACGATGGCAATCATGAGATTCGAAGGATTAGTATAGTGCGCGATTGATGCGGTGCGCGGTGGGTACGGGCAATAATTTATTGATTTTTTTTGGTGCGACGCGGCGAGCACGTGCGGGGCGCGGGCCAACGGATTTGTGGCACGTGTAGGTCTCGGAGGGCTTACAATGAGCGACAAGTCCACAGGGGTCTATCCAAGAGGTGACACGTGGGACGTTACTTGCGAAAATAAAATGTTTAGAGGAACCAAACCTCTGTAGAGTTGGTCCCCCATGCGATCACCATCACCAACTTAATTGACCGTGACCACCTTTATGCAACACAAAGAAATTTCAAAAAAAGGAAAAAAAAAAAGAAGATAATTCAAATTGAAATTTCCACTGAAGAACAAGAAAGTGTAGTTTTCTAGAGTAGATTTTTGAATCTTCGTAATTTGGTGTACCATTTTTTATATAATACATGCACGTTGCCTTAAAAAAAATATTAATTTAATCTGATCATGGAGATTATAATGCAATATAAAAATAATTTACTTGTTCCCGTACGTAATATTTTATTTTGTGTATCGTAATTAGCCACTTACGATATATTTTAAGAAAATATCTATAATATTTTTTTAAATTTTAAAAGGTGCACTAAGATAGAGCCATTAAAATTTTATTTAACAGCTCCCGCGCAATAATAATTTTTGCTTTAGACTAAAACGAGCGATCTCGGTTGTGATGGATCACAAGTGTCGAGGGCGCGGATCACGATGCGGCTCTTAAAGGAGGCTCAGGGAGGATCCGTGACAGGGACACGGTTTCGATTCATTTAATTTAATTTCGTCTCATTTAATTTACTCTGATTCATGGATCATGGTCTCCCAATTTCCACACTTTGGGTGACCACGTGACCACGACCTGGCCCGCAGATAAAGGGCATTTTGGTCATTTCAAAGAGAGGCCGAAATGGGCGGGAATTAGATCGCTTCCGTTGAGCATCCACCACCGCAGCAGCCCCCCACCACCCATGATCCCCATCCATGCGGGCCCCACCATCTGCCTAATAATAATAATAATTTTTTAAAAAAACCACGGTGGGCCCCACAAAGATCAGGCAATAGGGAGACAGCCGATGACGTCAGCTGCCGAGTCACCGCGGGGCACGTTTCACACGCTCCACCGTTCGACGGCCCTCAACTCGCCACGTGGATGCCAGCGCCGTATCTAATACATTATTATTATATACATACATATATACAGTTCTCCCAACCCACACACAGTATACATTTCAAAATTTTTATTTACTTATCAACTTGTCGACATTTTGAGCCGAGTATATTTACACGACTTTTAAAGCGAAGCCAAAGAAACAAAAATTAATATCTGCACCACTTTCCACGCAGAGCCGTGGAATTTAAGGAACCCTCTCCCCCCACTCCTTAAGTCACGCGACTAGCCACACTGTCACACACACACACACAACAAAGCCCTGCATTAATTAATTAATTAATTAATTAATTATATATATATATATATATACTGCTATATCCCACCCCCCTTACCCTTTCCCTTTCCCCTCCGGTCTATATAATAATAATAATAATAAATAAATAATAATAAACAAAAAAGACTATTAAAAACTCCCGCCCACTACAGCGAACCCCGGGGGGCATCGAGGTAAAAGGGGCAAGGCGCCGAGGGCATTATCGTCATTTCACGACAAAACGACTTCGAGAGAAAAGTCGTCGGCGTCGAACTCGCCCAGCTCGGCCACCACGTCCTCCGCCCAGCACGGCCGCCTCGCTAACGGCGAGAAGCGGGGCTCCGTTAGACATAACGGCGAGGGGTCCAAGCTGAACCCGAAGGCGTCGACCTCGCCGTAACCGTAGCTGAGGAGATCGAACGGGTCGCCGTCGCCGTCGCCGTAACGGAGAACGGAGGTGGGGGAGGCGAAGGGGCGGGGGGAGGAGGAAGAGGACGAGGCGGGGAGGGGTGGCGGCGGGGAGGGGTCCAACCGTTCGAGGGAGCACGTCGACGGCGCCGTTAGTTTGAGCGGCGCCGGGGAGGGGAAGTTGGTGACGGCGTCGGGGCCCTTGATCCTAACGGCGGCGCGGTCGTAAACGGCGGCGGCCTCCTCGGCGGTGTCGAAGGTCCCGAGCCAGAGGCGCTTACCNACGTCGACGGCGCCGTTAGTTTGAGCGGCGCCGGGGAGGGGAAGTTGGTGACGGCGTCGGGGCCCTTGATCCTAACGGCGGCGCGGTCGTAAACGATAACGGCCGCTTCCGCGGCGTCGCGCGGCGGCGGGGAGCGGCGGAAGCGGAGGAGGCGATCGCGATCGTGGCTTCGTGGACGTACCTCTTTACGCGGCGGCGGCGGCGGCGGCAGCCGAGGATGAAGGGGATCGCCGCGCCGGAGTCGTCGTCGTCGCTCGAGGAGGAGTCCGTGGCGTCCGCGTCGGTGACGTAGATCCGCACGATCCTGCGCCCGGAACCGCATCCGGAGCCGGAAACGGGTTTCCTCGGCGCCACCGCGCGGTCGGAGAGCTTCGCCGCTGAGCTGCAGCTCCGCCGCGCGATCTCGCTTCGATTCATCGCGCGGGAGCCACAGATCGGTCGCTACGAGTCGATCCGAGGTTTCATAAACGCGCAAAACGAAGCAGAGAGCCACGGATCGAGAGAAAACACCGAAAATTCCCCAAAAATCGGGGGAAATCGACGAGAAGCAGAATCGGAGGGGCTCGATCTCGTCGTCTAGGGCCCGTAGGCGGAGAAATTTAGGGTTTAAGAGGTAGGGTTTTAGGGTTTAGAGCGGTGATCTAAGGCGGGAAAAAGAAAGGGGCAAGAGAGAGAGAGAGAGAGAGAGAGGTATGGAAGGATGGAGAAAGAGGAGAGGGCGAAAGCGAGGGAAAGAAGAGTGGGGAGTGGTGAGCGTATTTAATGAATGTGGTATTGTATTGTGGTGGCGCTTGATCTTATTGTCCACATAAAATTACGATAATGACCCCCGATCCTCACTCCAGCTGGCGCTGTGACGAAGGTGTATTTACAGATCTACCCCTCCGTCGGGATGCCAACTGGGTCAGTGACTCAGTAGTGAGTCACAGTGCTCGTTATTTAGTTTCAAATTATAAAATGTAAAGTTCCACGTTCTACATCAATATCTAATATTTTAAATATTTCATATTTTTAAATTTTATTTATTTTTAAAAAAATAAATAAAATGGATTGCAATTCAAATGAATGAAAAAAAAATCAAAATAGCTTTAATATAAATTTTTTTTTAAAAAAAAATCTAATTTAGCTTTAAATTTTTTTTTGTGTAGTCCAATAATTTATCAAAATTTAACAATGCTCTATGAAAGGTTTGAAATCATAGAATGTTCGAGAATCTTAAATAAATAAATAGATAAATAAGGATAAAATTTTCACACCGTACGGACACCACAACGGCTTCAGGAATTTAAGCTCTCACAGTAGCCGTCCGATCTCCGCTTTAATTAAATTAGTTGATGGCGTACGGGCCGTTGATCTGAATGATCGCGAAGTATCCAATATTCGGAGCTATTTGCGCGCCCGAGTGCGGGGGATCGGCGACACGTCACCCAACACAGTGACTCAGTGAGAGCCACGCGGGGAATAAGAAGAAGGGCATTTTAGTAATTTTAGTGAGCCCTAGCCGCCTCCTCCTGTGGGGGCCCACCGTTGATGGGGGTCGGGGGCGTGGTCGGGTGGGGCCCACCTAACCCACTCTGATGTGTTTCGTTTCAGGGGGTGAATTGCAGTAAAGCCCCTTGAGTTTGAATTTTGTTTCAATTTGGTCCTCAATTCTTTGGTGTTGGGTTTTGTGATGTTGAACTTTTACTAGAGTACAAATTCTTGCATGTATCTAATTGATCTCAATTTTTTTAAAATTCAATTTCATCTGATCATATCTTTAATTTAACATTCTAATTTGTATATTGAGAAGAATTATAATTTGATGGATGGTAAAATTGAAATGCGAGGTAAAAATTTACAAATTAGCACTAGTGCAATTTACCTTTTTCAAAAAAATAAAATAAAATAATACAAGATACACTTTGAACTCTTTTGGAGAATGAACACTATATGCATTTTCCGTAAGCGGAAAAGTTAAAAAAGTTAATTTTTAGTGGACTATTGTAGCTCCACCTAACTAATGCTTATGTGAACTTTAATCTTATAATTATGTAATTTTTTTTGAACTTAAATGTTAGTTATTGACCATATCTAATACAGCTGATTAAGAACGTGATGATTAGTATTTGAGATTCCAAATTAAAATTTACTTTTGAAACAAATGAATAAATAAAATAAATAACTTACTATCTTAACATACACTGTATCAACGGTGTATGTTAAACACGAGTTTTCTATAGTAAAAAATTTATGATTTATTCATAAACTGTTTAATAAAATTTATAAAAAATATGTGTATATAAATATCCATACTCGATTTAGACTTGATCCGTATCTAATCCATACATAATCTTAAGCGAGTAGTATACGGATAGTTACTATCTAAACCTACTCAAATAAACCTGATGGGTACATTATTAACTTAAGTATTTAGATCCGGACCTACTTCGAAATTAAATGGATAGGTTTTTTTTTTTTTTTTTTCAACCCAACTTTTTAGAATATAAATACAGTAATTAACTATCCACGCTAGACCCGGTGCACGAAAACCTTTAATAATATCCGTTGCCTAGGGGTATTTTCGTCATTTCATCCATTACAGATTTACGGTGCCCAGCTAGGCCACGTCATCACATGTGCAAGGCCATCGCAGGGGGTAAAGTTGGGCGCAGAGATTACGCCACGTGGATGTATGGACAAGCCACGGACAAGCCATGGCCGTTGGATGATCACGTGACTCTTCTGAAAAGAATAAGTGAACTCGTCCGAAGCCGTTAGTTAACACGTGGCAGGCACAGGCGAGAGAACACAGCAAAATTATTTCCTACACCTGGTGCACAAAAATATCCCATGCACCGCATAATGAAAATTATATTATATAAAATCTTAAAAGCCAATTTTTGGTAAATATAATAATTTTTTTTTTCCCATATCACTAATTTTTGAACCATATGGTTACAAATCAAAATATTTAAAATTTTTGAATTTTAAGGGAAAAAAAGGTATTATTAAATATTGTGTATGATGTACGATACGTACGAATACACCCGTCCTAGTTCGAAACTGCTTACGCTATTCCCGACGCACGTGCCTTCCCGACCAGCGCACGTGCATTGGCATTGAATACGACTAATCTGGGCCGTCCATTTGGACTGTACAAAACCGTGATGATGCGGGTTCTTAGTGGGTTTTGAAGCGGACTTAAACCTGACCCGATGTAGGATTCGAGTGAACTTAAATGGCACAGACAAGCTAAAGCTTGTCCAATAGAAACTATATGAGCAAGCACTTCTTTTAAAAGCTGAAAAAAGTTATGAGAAAAAAGTGAAAGTGCACTAATTGTTTAGCATGTGCGATGTGTGTGTCGTTGAGTCACAACAAATAAATAGGATAAATAAGCAAGTTTGGTATAAATAAGTAAGTTTGGTACTATATAAAATTATTACGCCGCGAAAAAAATAATATTCAGTAGGAGTAGGAATCTTAAATTAAGATAACGAAATTAACTTGTTTTAACGATCTTTAATACCGGTGCTTGGTGGATTTTGCTGGCGTGTATAAATATATAAATATTAAAAGCACTATTTTCTGTCGTCTAATCTGTTAGAAAATATTATTTATTTTATATATTTTAATACAGTAGTCTATTCTGTAACAACTTAAACTATTACGATAACACTAATAAATGGATCCGAACTAACCCTTCAACTACTTCTTACTTAGATTAGCCTTTTTTTTTTTTTTTACATCTAGTCACCTCGAGTTGCTTCGAGGTGCCACGAAGCATGAGATGAGACCAAAATAACGAACGCCATGTTCAATCGATAGATTTACCCGTAACATCATTCGTATCGTATGTCGACTTTAAAATATATCCACTCCAAGGGAAACGTACGTACAATATTTATTTATTTATTAAAATCTCAAAAGTTTGCAGCATAAATAAATAAATAAATAAATAAAATAATTAAAGGACGCAAGTAAAAGGGACATGTCGATCCCATGACTGTGTCACCGAAATGTCAAAGAGACAAGGATGTCACAAACTAATTAACTTGGGCCCGAAGAAAGGGAAAAAAAACAAAAAATTTAATTTTATTGTGTGGAAAGGGTCTACGAGGTGATGGTTAAAAAAAAAGAAAAGGTACTTGGTACTTACGAAAAGTTTTTATCATATGAAAGCTGTGGAAAATTCCATAATTATAAGATGATAAGCAAGTACTTTTCAAAGTATCAAGTTTTAAACAATACTAATAATAATAATAATAAGCATGTACACTTTTTTTTTCTGAAAAGGAATTTATTTGTTGTATTAGTTTTTTAACATTTTGAAATAAGCAAATGCTATGGGTACACCTAAAACCCACGCACAACTTTGTAAAATTAGACAACTTCAAATAAATAAATAAATAAATAGCAAAAAAATAAAAGTGGTTTGACCAGCTGACACAAATACGGAGGCTTGGGGGACCAAAAAACCCAGATTCAGCGAAGCATTTAATGGCAAATCCTTTCCAATCCGTATCAGGAACAGATCAGAGATTGGTACCAGATATGGTCCTCAAATTAAATTTTAGAAATTTAATTGAATCGCCATTTGAAAAAAAAAAAAAAAATTGCAATCATATGAATACTTTGGAAAATCTCCTCCAACAGACAAATATTTATTACTTTTTTCGCCTTTTGGCGCAAAACTAAAATCAGGCTTCATCTTCAAGCAAGCAAGTTCAACTCAATAAGATTATGTGCAAATCTTACTTTCACTCTTCCTTAAGATTAATGCCAGTTTACTAAAATTAGCACTGGAAATAAGAGCTACAATTACAAAACTTTCCGATATCGCACATGTAAAGATGATAATCAACTAATGCCGAGGAAAAATCATCTGATAAACACACTCCCGAATGAGCGTCGGAGGCAATAATCTAGATTTAGTCGAAGTATGGTTAAGCCTCGATTTTCCTTCGCACTCGCCTCTTCTGTTTATCTTCCACCCGGTATCTCTCCCGCCGTTCTTCTCTCCGTCGCTTCTTAGATAGCTGCTCGTTCTTCACCTTGTCGGCTTCGTATGCTTTCTTCTTCTTCTCTTCCTTGAGTTTTTTCTTCCTCATCTGCGAAATTTCAATGTTAGCTCTTGCGAAAAGAGTACTGAAACTCTGACAAAATAAGGGTAAAAAGTTTTATAGATTATAATCGTGGAAATATTAGAATCTCAAATACATTTTAAGTAATTTTGCAATGGAGAGAGATCACCTTGTCATGTTTGATCAATTGAAGATGCTGAACGAAGGTAAGAAGCTTCCGTTCGTGAGGTTCCATAACAACCGCCCGTCGGCTTTCTAAAAGCGGCCGCTTCCTGCTAGGCCTGTCCTTCGGCTTCGATGCAAATGGGAGGGCAGCTTGTAGTTTCTGGGGGATCACTTGCGGGTTGAACTTACGGGGCTTCCTCTCAATAGGCTGCAAAGCAAGCGAGAGAAATTAGGATACGAAAGTATATCATCGTGTTATGAAATAGATTACAAGAATGGGCCTTTTTTGGCCGGCTTGAGCTTTATCTACAAATTTTATTTTCACTTAAAGAGTCTTTCAAAGAAAAGCAGAAACTTCATATAAGAACTTCTGCTTCTAGGATCCCAAAGCTCCGTTTAGCTTTCCACCGGAGCAAAAGCTCCAAATTTCCTTGTCAACACATGAGCAGCTTCTAGAAGATTCTACATTCTAGAGCTTCTAGAAGATTCTACTTTCTAGAATAGAAAGCTATTCAAAAACCAAGGCCAGAACATGCACAAAATGTCTTTGAGTGAGGAAGGTAATATATTCCAAAACCTTGTAAGCCGAATCTTTGTTGTACGGAATCGGGATATTGTATTCTTGCCGTAGCTCAGAAACTGTTCTCATTCCTTCCCAGGCTTGATCGCGAGGCTGGAGAGATGTCGTCACAGGATTATAAAACCGGGGGACGTCGACTTTAGTCCACGCGCGCAAGAAAACAATATCGCTCATCAGAATTCTATCCTCGAATGTGCACCTCGCGATCCCTTCTTTTAACACTTCTCCCTTCTTCTTCAGCTTATTCCCTAAATCTGCCTTAGCCGCCTGTTCATCAAGGATGAGTATAAGCTATAAATAAAACAGGTTCAATGTGTGAAAAAAGGAGAAAAGATGAAAATTCAGGGCATCAAAGATCAGCGATCGGGATATATTGGAATAGCTTGAAAAACATAACGGCAATCTTACAGTCCAGTATTTTTGCTATATTAATCTCAGTTATAATTTTCACTCATGCATAGTATGTAAAACTTATAACAATGGCAGGAAATAAAATCGACATGAATAGGCTGAGATATATTACCTTCTTAACCTGCCCTCGGATTTTACTAGTAGTTACCACAGCAGCACCTTCAAACTTAGCAACTTCAAGATCCGATGTGAACATGTCTTTAATTAATGCGGTCTTTTTGAAGATCTTGCATGGATGGCCGACGAGTTTGATCTTTTTCATTATTGGAGCAGCATGGTTTAACTCTTGCGTCCAGCCAGTAGCAGTGATTCGAAATGATGCCTGAAAACACAATAATTTTCTTCAATTCAATTTTGTTCCTACTAAATAATAGGCATCTCATTCAGTTCATAAGCATAGAAACCACAAATGAGCTCATTGAAGACTTGCAAAATGAAGATACTGCGAGCAAGACCAAGAAATTCCTCTCAGAAAAGTATGGCAAGAAATCCCCCTCATTCAATTTTGGTGTTAACGCATCTGTTGAAATTCCCGCAGGAATTTAACAAAGTACCTAGAAAAGCGCAAACAAGAAATCCCCTCATTCAATTTTGGCGTTAAAACGTCTGTTGAAATTCCTGTAGGAATTTAATAAAATAACCTAGAAAAGGCTTGCACTTAACTCTGATCATGCACCTTTTTTTTTATTCTCACACAAGTTTCTCAAATGATCTCTGCACACTACGGAGTACAACTGAAAGGTTCTTCTGTAAGCAGAATGTATTAAGGACTCGGCACTTTTGCACATCCTCCGCGAGATCTATCAACTAGAATACGAAGAAAGGTGCTTTTGATTTTGGAATTTGATAAACTAAAGCTGCTTTTGACCAAGGAAGCACTGATACAAATACAACTTAAGCAGCCTGACACACTGGGGGATGGCCCTTTGCTACATTATATTTATAAAGAAAGGTTGTTTTAACTTGTTCACACAGTAAGCAACAAGTGAGATACAGCAGGACTGAAACAAAAGCATGAAATATTTTACTAAAACATCAAGCAAACACAATTATTTGTTGCAACCAATTCAATAAAAATCAATATAACTAACGAAACAAAAAGGAAATATACCTGATTGTTTGACATATTCTGTACAGCGAGTACCCCACTTTTAGGAGGAGCAAGAGGGCCCCAAAATATTGCAAAGCAATGCATATGCTCAGGAGTATATTTAAGCATACGCCGCCGTCCATTCCGATCCTCGATGGCATATATCGGAATCGTTTGGAAGCGCCTCCAACCAATCGAGACAGTGATTGGATCTCTAGCCTTCAACACTTTCTTATGCCATCTATGGCGCTTTATATTAGCCTACAAAGAATAATATTGTATTAGGATAGTGTAATGAAGATGGATGAAGCATAAGGGAGACTGTAAGAAACGAAAAGGAAACTAGGAAGGAAATTGTGAGTAAGCGAATACTCGCACGCTACAGAGAGAGAGAGAGAGAGAGAGAGAGAGAGAGAGAGAGAGAGTAAAGAAAACTAACCTGCATGTACCCGAAAGCTTCCTCCCCAAGGCCAGTGCCTCCCACCAGTATAGGGTGGCGTGGATCAAAATGTTCAACCAACTCAAAAGGAACATTATGAACCTCTAGTCTAAGATAAGTCCCCGTTTGAAAGCCTTCCACCTCAATTCGAGTAGCCTCATCAAGATCATTTAATTCCGCGATATTCATTTGCTTACGGAGTTCGATTTCCTCCTTCAGCTGCAAAATCCAAAAAATAAAAATAAATAAAGAAATCCCAAGTTTTCAATTGCAGGACATAATTACAGAAAATGATTATTTGCAAAATGTATATACCTTGTCGAAATATCCACCCTCAGGGTTCTTATCTCGGTTAGACTTATTGTCTGTTGCTTTCTCCTCATCCTCGTCCGACATCAAAGATTCATCATATGTAGGTCTAGTCAAGGTCAACAAATGAATATACTGCCATAAATAACAAATAACAGAACACTACAGAACAGCATAAGATGAAGTCAAAATCATTTTTTTCCACAGGTAAGCTTGGGTTACTAACTATACAAAATCTTATGGTTAACACGGTACACAGGAACACCAATAGCATAAGGGGTCATTTACATATAAACAACCTCAATATCATCTATGTACAGATACCCTCTCAAAAGTAAAAAAGCATAGCATCTCATCTTTTACATACACCACAAGGACTTCTGCATATAAAAACCCCCCAAAAATCATCTGTTTAGGGAAAGGTCATATATGCAAGATATTATTTTCGAAAGGGATATATTAAAAGTCCATTTCTGTATATATATATATATATATATATATATATATATATTAAACAGATAATTTTGCAGGGTTCGATCATAAATAACTCAAAAGGTATAAACATCGCTACTAGATTATCTAATAACATATGATATGAGAGGGAATGATAGTGGCATGAAGAAATTACAGCAAGTTAGCAAGTTTGGAACAGAAAAAGAAAGGATATTGAGCATCAAATTTAGCTCTCAGAGCAAGCTTTTTAAGCCTTCTCTCTTCCCGTTCTAGGCCATCGTCCTCATCATTATTTGCATTTGCATCAGCATTATCTGCTTGCCCGCCCCCATATGTTTCTCCAGTCTCCAAATCTTCGAAATCACCATAAATATTTTCATCGTCTTCTCCATCATTATTTGCTAACTTGCCTCTTTGAGCAGCTTTTGACCAATCACCAGTTACAAAACGATCACGGATACTACTAATAAGATTCTCATCTGACCACTCCCTCAATTTTGTTTTGAACTTTGAACAGTCTTCAGCATTAATATCATTGTCATCAAACTTCTCATCAGCCATCTGCAGAAAAAAAGAATATTGGTATCCCACACAATATGACGAAAATAAGAAAAGTACATTACTTCTAGCAAGGTTGGTTGGGTTTCACTGCAATGAAAATTTCCATGAAACAAGACATAAAAAGAAGCATATCTACCTAGAGACACAATGATCAACAAAGATTTTCTATATAGAGAAAAAAAGAGAGATAAGCGAAGGGGCAATAAATAGTACCTTCTCCCTCTGTCCTTTCGGTATGAAGATATTTTCATCCTCAATTTCATCACTCTCGCTACTCTCACGTTCTTCCTGTGAAGCAGCGGCTGAATTAGATAAAGATTGCCCATAGACAAGTTGCATCAAGTTGCCATTCTGCCGCATCAATGTTCTCACAATCAATGATTCTTTCCACTTTGAAGCATTGCCTGCATCATCCTCTTCAATGCCAACAAGAAAGGGTATATAAGTTCCTATATAATCTACAAGGATTTAGCGTGATTCTCTATTACACTTAAGGGTGTTGGACCTTAGAGTAGAGGAAAAAGGAAAATATACAAAATAAATACATTTTAGTTAGATTTAACACCTGAAGATAAAGCTGAAGATTCTGAACCAACAGACAATTGATCGCTGCTGTTATCTTCCTCAGAGTCCTATAGGAAGGAAAAATACAGTACCATATGTTAGGTTTGAAGGAAGCATCTAAAACATCCATATTAAGAATAAATGAGAAAGCGCATTCCTCATTGATTACATCAGAGAGGATGTGAAGTTACCATTTAAGGTATTTCTCCTTACTTGAGTTTTCTAAGTGGGGAGGCTGGTCACCTTGCCAGCTTTAAACTCAAAAAAGCGATGTTACATCAGTATCAGACTTATTTTGCGAAATGATCCGACCCAATCGACCGAAAGGAGTTCCAAGTTTGTTCTAGATAAGCAAAGGTTGATCATAAATTGGACTTAGCCCGCCCTTGTCATATTTCCAATTTTTAGGAATTTATTATTACTTCAGTAATTATTTGTGTTATTTGAGAAAATATGAGAAACAAATGTGACAAAAAATGGCTCTATCTAATTTTGAAATGAATTATAGAGGCAAATCAAAATTAATCTATTATCATTCGAAAAACTCACACAAAGCACTAATACATAACCTGCCAAAGTTTTTCTTTGGTTGCAATAAACTATAGCTCTCGCGTAGAAGGAGAAAAAGAATGTAGTATGGAATTATTACCTCGGTATTGTTGTGTTCTTTAGAGTCAGGGGTTGGAGCTCTTCTCCTCCTCCTTCCATTCTGAAAATCGGCTCCTTCCTGCAACTGCACATCTTCTTCATGCGTGTCCTCCTCACCAGCATCACTGCCATCTTCATGAGAATCACTATATTCACTTGTTCCATTCAGCTCCTCAGCATTACTATCATTATCGAAATCGCTAGAATCACTTGTTCTATTCAGCTCCCTCTCAAAAGCTTCATTTTTATCCGAAACTTCTTTGCCATCAAGAGTTCCGTAGGCATTGCTGTTATCGCTGATAGAAGCAAGCGGTTTCCAACTAAAAAGCTCAATGAAACTCTTTTCCAACTTTTCATCAATCGAGTATTGTGTATTTTGAAGTGTTTTTACAAGTTCCACACCCACATCGCGATCTTTTCCTGCAGGAATTTCAGCAATAAGAAACCTAAGAATTAATAAAAATAACAAGACGGTCACCCAGCAACTAGAAGAGACTTTCAATTTCTGCTGTGCAGTTTGTAGGGTTTATATTAGAAAACAATATTTTTCACCAAATTTTCAGATTTTCTCAAGTAGAATGGTGAAAGATAAAATTCTAAGTTTACTGTAAGATTGGATAAAGCAGCTAAATTCCAACAGCTGGCCGAAATAAATAGGTAATCAGGAACTCGAGATTTTGTTTGTGTACAAATCATCAAAAAGCGAACCAAACTTTAAAGGGTTTCTTTGATATATACCCCTGCAAATATGCAAATTGCACATATACACCTGTAGAGTCAGCATTTGTATCACTGCGCCTGGAAACTGTATTTATCTGCATTCATCCCCTCAATAGTATTTACATGAAAATTATGAATACGCCCAACAAGGAAACACAAGCAAACAAGCAAGGCTTTAAAAGGTATGGACGTAAATACAAATTCCACAGGGGTAATCTTGCAATTTCACATACCTGCAGGCAGTGTATGTACATGAAATCTAATTCAAAATGCATCAGGTATAGATAAACTATCAAAAGTGAAGGCCATAGTAGGTAACTACTAACTACAGAGTAAATTTGCATTCGAAAGTGCTCAAAAGAGTTTTTGGACTGATTTGAATAGGGATATTATTAGTACCCCAGAACTACTCATAAAAATACCTTACCTTTTTTTGCTGGTGCACTGTTTTCATCATCAACTTTTGAAAACTGAACAAGATGATCGTTTATGTTAATGTAGACAGCATCTTTGTCGTAAAGTAGATCGCCAAGACCAGACATCGGTGCATAGAAAAGCCTTTCTTTGTCTCTCAGGCCCTTCTTTTTAGCAGCAGATGGCAAAGGGCAGGGGTCAGCCAGACTTGTCACCCCAGCCAAACTAAAATCCCCAACACCAGTGATATGTACCTGCAGTAAATTGACACAGTTTTATACTTTCTTATATAGAGCAGAAGACAATAAACAACTTATAAGAACCTTTTTAAGTTTTCAAAAGTTTGTTCAATAAGAAAGAAACTTTAGATGCTCTACATATATGATAAACTCAACTTTCTATCATCCTAATCCGAGTCGAAGTTAGTTATTTCTGACTTTTAATGTGCTTCTATATGCTTCTAAAAATTTTGTAAAGATCTTCATTCATGTTCTTTTAGTTAGTTACAAAAGTCCAAGATAGAGTCAAATCACAAAAAAATTGAGTTCAGTAAAAAGGCTATCCATATGATGAATCAGAATTAAGAAGTCGTCTTAAAATGGTAGGACACAAAACTTAAAAAGGGTGTATTTGCATTGGGCTAGGGAAAACTAGAGATTCGGATGTTTTGCTGAAATAAAGTGTTGAGCCATTTTGGTTGTGAGCCTCCTTTTCCCTATCTCAAGGATGCCTTTTCTCAACAAATTTCTCTCTCCTATCCCCTTCTCTTTGAATCAGAAATATCATTTCCATGGCCTCAAAGCGTCCAATCTAAAACTTACCTTCCCAAATTTAAGACCTACTTCTTACAGGACTGCATCGCAATCCTCAAGAATCATCTAAGTACAGAAGAAAAAGAAGGAAGATAGAGAGACATAGAAAATGTACCTTCGTACCTCTCTTCATATTGCAACCTCGGAGGTAACCATATAATGTAATGTTTCTGTCACATTTATTATTAGTGTGCATTCTGTCAGGCGGAGTGACATCTTCAAAGCGATCCACTAGTAAATAAGGATGAGACAATCGCCATGACAAAGGACTGGTTTTTCTATCTGAGATGAACCTTGCAAGATTGTGAATTTCACGTTTCGGATATCTGCATAAAGCCAATTAGCAAAAATGTATAAGAACAACTATCTGGTAAGAAAATAAAATAAACACTAAGCAAAGCACATAGCCCAATTTGTCCATAATTAGGGCTATCAACGAGTCAAACACAAGCGAGTTGGGGCCGGCTCTTGTTCAGCTCATTTCATAAATGAGTCGAATACGAGCTGGGGCCAGCTCGTGTTCAGCTTGTTTCATAAATGAGTCGAATACGAGCTGGGGCCAGCTCGTGTTCGGCTTGTTTCACAAACAAGTTGAATACTTGCTGGCTCATTAAAGTATCGAGCCAAAAAATTTAGCTCGTGTTCCACTCATTTACTAACGAGCCAAACACGACGAACAACAAGTTAAAAGAATTAGAAAGGATATGTATACGAAATAAATTTATGAGATCTTACCCATTAGATTTTGTATAGGAAATAAATTTCTGAGATTGTACCCATTAGAAAAGATATGTATAGGAAATAAATTTATGAGATCTTTACCCATTAGATTTTGATCTAATGATTGAAACTTTACATATAAATAGGCTTTTTTATAATTGACTTGGGCTTTATATCTAGGTTGGACTAAAAATAAAATAATTAAAATCTATATTTTATATATATAATTATTTATTTATATATGAATATAAAATATAAAATTATACAAATATAAAATATATGTATTCGAGTTGTTATCGAGCCGAAACACAAGCAAGCTGACCCCAGCTCGTGTTCTGCTCGTTTACTGAACAAGTGATTGGATCTCGAGCTCATTTCGAGCTGGCTCGCGAACAACGAGCTGGATTGCCATAATAGCAGAAAAGAATTTCATCAAAAAACAAGACAAGTCAGAGACAAAGGGTTACTTACTTTCCATGAATGAGACCAGATAAATAGAAAAGTTTTGCCCCCTGCTTTATTTCAGCCCCAAACCGTTCCTTGAGCTGCTTCTTTGTTTTCCTTAGTTTCTTAACATCCTTAAATTTGTCAAGATGTGTAAGCACTCCTATAACCTCCGGGAAGCCATGAACTTGCATAATGTTGAGAAACTCAAAAGTTTCCTGGAAAAGAAAAGATGCATTATTAATGTTTTTTAGCTACCTAGCTATGCAGGGACTAGATTACTTGGCTGTGTCGGGACTAATGGTGCCGCTACTTTTTTCCAGACTAAAAGAACATCTGAAGTACGCATCCAACAATTTCCCAATTATCAAACCGAAGAAGGATAATATCATTAAATATGATCCAAGCACATTGCATAAATAAGCTGACTGATATACTCTGTGTGGATAGACAAAAAAGATCCATTTTCCATCGAACACTCCCCTATGAGGTAAGTATGTAGACTCAAAATATAAAGGTGTATTTACTTGCAATTCTCACCATTTCAAACCCGTAGCTTCCATCAATTAGCAGCAATGCAAGATCAGCTATCTTTGCAGCATCTATCATACCATTAATATCATTAGGGCACTCCAGGAATTGCACTCTCCGTTGTTTTCCTAGAAGCATAAATAGAGAAAGCGACATGAATCTATCTAAAAATACCAAAATTTCATTAACTAACAATAACTCACCTTATAAGGAAATATATACATTATAATATTACCAGTTCTAAAATACCTGACACAACAGTGATAGGACCACGAACTTCAGATAAATTATGTTTCGTGTAGTGTTTTATGAGACATTTTATTAGCAAGGATTTTCCCACCTAAAAAAGGCATAAAGAAACATTACAATTTAGCATTCAACTTATGCCTTAATTATATCGTGTATCTTGTATTTATTTATAATATCATTTACTTTACAGAATACCTGCAGAGGACCATGGACTATAACAACGAGAGGAGCTGGTTCCCCAGTAGACCGGTCATTTATCGGCACATGCAGCCTGCGTTGTTCAATCTCAGCTGAACGGGCTTGCAATTTTTTGGCCTTTACTGAGGAATTGAAAGCAAATGCCTAGCATGAAGGAAAATCGCTGCAGATTTAGATAAGATTCTTGGAAGCAATATAGCAAAATGAATTTACATGTTGCAATCTTAAAACTGTACTTCATTTACATCCCATGCTTCAAATGGACCTATAATGATATTTGCAAGGCACTAAGGATCATAACATGAAGCAAGTCAAAAATGTCAAACTCATGAGTGTAGCGTAAAACCATATAAGAGATTGTTGATTTCCATAACAATATAACTTGCATTATTTCTTGCCTCTTTTCTGTCAGGTTATCCCGAATTATACTTTTAAAACTTAATAATAAAAATAACCACAGAATCAGCATGTTAATTAGAAATTTATTTCTCTTTCCAGCATTGCCTATTTCAAGTCATTATAAACATCACATAACACGACGAAGAGCTACAGAATACCTTTGAAGGAATCTACAAGTTTCACAACAATGAAAAGAGGGTGTGACAAACGGACAACAAACAAATAATCAATTGGAAACAAGACGTGGAAGGATAATATCCAAACCTTTGGATTATGCTTCTTTTCGCTCGCAGAAGCACTTCCACTCTCCTTGCTCTTGCCCTTCTTCTTCTTCGCAGAAGCACCCGCTTTATGAATGCGGTGGGACTTGTGGGACTGATCGTTATTGGCGGAAGCCGCCACCATCTCGCACTACCGATTGTTGCTCCTTATTCAAGAAATCCTGCACCTTTCACACATTTAACACATTAAAATTAATAAAATCAGGATGTAGCTGGATTTACTCCACCAATTAGATTACATTTGACACAACATAAATTTAATTTTATTATATTAATTTTATTACTTCAGGGAAAAGAAAAAGAAAAAACACTTACGTTGTAATAGAACAATAACATGGGTACTTCAGAACTCAAACTGTGCGGTAACTAAAAACAACAAATTCAAGCCAAATAATTATTCTAACATTAGAACAAAAAAATACAACTAATTTCTCGTGTCGAAATACTGCAATATAAATCACACCAAAGCGAACATATCGTTTACGAATTCTATCAAAGTAATTTACGTGTTCTAATCAAGCTAATAAATTTAACTCGCTCGAGTTCCTAAAATCCGTCTCAGAAACATAAAATTCTTCGCCCAAAATACCCACAACAATCACAAAATCACCATACGTTTTTCAAGAATCGCAATAAAACTATTCCTAATCACACGCCTCCGCTCGAATCCAACATTTCAACCAAAAACCACGACGTGTGCGAGAGAGATGAGCGAAGAAGCACTTACTTGTCGGCGTCTTCGTGGAGAGGACGAGACCGAATTGGGTAAGAAGCCGAGAAGACAAAGAGGAGTTCGAGGTTTAGGAAACCATCGTTGCTAAGTTCCAGAAAAACCCTCGTAGGCGATGAGTTAACCCGTTAACCCGTTAACCCGTAAGTTAGTTAACCCGCTACTTCGTTAACCCGTTAATCTTTTAACCGGCGCGTATCGCAAATTTGCTATTGACGAGCTTAAAATCAGGGCGGTTTGGGATAACGGGTGCGTGCTTGGTTTGGGATAACCAGTGCGTGCGTATAAAGTCGGCGACGAGTTTTTTTTTTTTTTTTTTTTTTTTTTTTTTTTATCTTTGTTATTTTCTGTGCTATTAATATTTTAAAACTATTCGGCGTATAGATGATAAATTTTAAAACGTCTTATTTAGATATTATAAATCAAATTATATTTATTTTAAATATTAAGTGCTAAGAGGACTTGTATATTATTCGTGTCCATATGCACAGAGTTTATTCCATTGATTCAGTTTTAACCACTTTTAGAATTTAAATCAAAACTAAGTATGTTTTTTTAGTAAACCGAACAACAAAAGCTTAAAAGCATCAGTTTAAAGCTGGGGATCAACGCTACGATTAAGGCTAACTACATTTTTTTGGATAGCAGGATTTTTTTTTTTTTTTTTATCGTATCCAAGAAGAAGAATTACAACAAAAGTTTCAACAATTTATTTATTTTTTTAAAAAAAAGAGTGTCTAAAAATGGTTTATTCAATGCAGAATAACTTATGCTTACTAAAAATATTGTGAAAGGGCATTTCAGGGTAATAGTATTTTAGAATCAAACAACATTCATCCGTTTAAACAGCAAATTACAAGAATCGGCGCACAACGGCGGCGGCAGGGGCTCACACGAGCCCGAAAGGCTCCGGCAGCGGCTCGAACCGGTGGAATGTCGGGCTCTCTGCTGAAACATCGTCGACGCTTCGCAGCCAATTCAGGTTCCGAGCATCCTCTTTCAGAAGCATCATGTCGTATCGCGTGCTCCCGTAGAGGTCCAGCTCGCTTGCTCTCGCCGCCGCGAACTTCCGTTCCTGGGGCTTTGTCGAGGTCGTGGAATCGCCACTCTCCGATGCCTCGGTCTTAGCACACTCACCAGCGATCGTTCCGTTTATCGACGATCCGCATTCGGAAGCTGCTCGATCCGACGATCCGTTGTCGTCGGTAGTAGTAGTACGAAGAGCCGGTTTGTGGCTTTTCGCGGCGGTCGAACGAATGCTGTGAGGGTAGAGGGAGGCTCCGCGAATGCCTCCCGCGCCTTGTCGGATATCCTAAACAATCAATGAATTGCGAACCGAAGGCTCAGTCTCAGCTGTCCATCACGAATGCAAATGAAATGCGTGACGAGCAGTTGCGAACGAAAAGAAATTGAGAACTAACTCACCGTATGCCGAATCTTGGAGATGTTCCTTCCGAATCCGTTGTTCTCTGCGGGCGAAGACGGCTTAGCCGATATGCGAACTGCGGTATTAGAAGCCAGTGGCCTCTTGGTTTCAATAGGGCTGGCCTTCTTCGTCGAATTCTCTTGATTCCTGTTCCGGTTGGAGCTCGCCGGAGTTACCGACCGTTGCTTGCCGGTCGACTGCGGTCGCTCCGTCGGCTTCGTCTTAATCTTCGCCGTAGCGTCGGGCTGCACCACTGCACGTGCCACAGACGCCGAACGTGCCGGGGCGCGGCGTGTCGGGGTTGATTGGCGGGGATTCGGCCGAGATGCGGGAGCAATCGAGCGAGGGCTCGACGCAGTCGAAAGGGCACGAGGTCGCGCGATCGGAGTGGATGGCAGCGATGGTTTGTGCCGGCTTCGGGCCGGGCTCGGCAAACGGGTGGACATAGGAGCACTGTCGGGGCGCGTTGCGGTTTGGTGCGGCGTCGGAGACAGTTTCGACACAACGGAAGCGGAGCTCCTGCTAAGGAGTGATGATTTGGTGGTGGAAAGAGTAGAGGAGGAAGTGCAGTTGCTGGAGGCCGACGAGCTCGCAGCAGAACTAGTTCTGCCTGACCTTGTGGTGGTGTCGATCTCCGGCGGATGAGATACAGATAACTGCAAAAATGTACTCAGAAACAAATACAGAAAACACAACAAAATTTTTTTAACTTTCGTTATTTGTATAGTTTTTATTGTCAAATGTTTAACTACTACTTAATATAAAAAAAGAAGAAGCTAGTATACCCTCGAAGGCTTTGTAGCGGAACCTGATCTAACTCTTGAAGTGCTTTTTGCAGAAGCTGAAGATGGTTGGTGTTCAACGCCATTGCATGAGGAAAAGAGAGGAGTCCCAGGGGGAGTAAGTAGCCTGTTTGATGTAAAAAAATTGAAAGTAAAATTGAGTAATTTGTTAAATAATTCTTTTTGTAAAAAAAAATAGAGAAAAAATTAATTCAGAACATTACTCCTCTTTGGTTCATCCATTTCATTTTATATGGGAGAAACTTGGTTCAAAATTGATTTGGTATTGAAATATAACCAAAATTGATGTTAATTTAAAATATTCCGTGTAGCTAATTTTTAAACCAAAAAATAAGAGAGAAAATGTAACATTAAGAATTAAAAAGGGAAAAAAAAGAAAAGAAAATTAAAGTGGTTTATTGATTACCAATCGTAATCGGTCTTTGCAACGTCCGCATAGAACAGATCATCATCATCCACTCCACTGCTTCTCCCCAACACTCCCTCCTCTATAAAATCAAAAAAAAAAAATCCCTAAAAAAAAAAATCAATGGGGGAGGGGGAAATTTATTTCCGGTTACCGGCGACGGCGGCAGCGGCGGCGGGGGAGGAGATCGTCGGTGATTCGCTCCGCCGGATCGCAGAGAACAGATCGAGGCTCTCGTCCTTGGGCTTGCCCTGCCGGAGCAGCAGCTGCGCCGCCGCCACCGCCGGTTTCCGCCCGCGGACGGGCACTGGCGAATCCCGCCGCAACCGATTCATTTCTTTTTCTTTCTTTAATGGAATCAGATCGGAGGATCGATTTCGCCCGAGAGACGATCTCGCTTATATTGTTGCTGCTACGAAAAAAAACGAAAAAAAGAAAAAAACAAAAGAGAAGTTGAGGAGTGAAAAATGGAGATCTAAAGAGGTTTGTTGTGAGGAGGAGGAGCTAACGTGCTTTAACCGTTACTATCCAACTGATTCTGGGGGGAGGAAAATGTTAAAAGGCGAGAATTTCAAGGTGCTCTATTAGATACACTGATAGTAGCCAAATATTTTTTCACAGAAAAAAGTTCAAGGTTTGCACGATTCACATGAAACTTGGCTTATGACGTGCTGGGTCATATATTGACCCATATATTCCTTGTGATGCTTTTATTTTCCTTAGTAATTAATAATAAACAAATTGAAGCCTCTATTATTTTTATTTTAGTTTAGTTTGGGATTTCATTTTATTTTATTTTATTTTATTTTTTGCGTTGGTTGAGGTGGGGTGCCTTCTATACAATTTAGTGGTCAAGGCGACATTGAAGGGGTTTTTTTTTTTTCTTTCCTTAAAAAATAGTCATTTCTTTTGCGCACCCATATATTATGCCACAATATATAGATACCAATTAATGATAAAGGTGTTTGTGGACGGAAGGATAGTTGATATGTTATATCTGTATCCTAAAAAATGAAAAAAATATACTTTATCCTTTTAACTTCCGATTTGATTCAGATCTAGATACTTAAGTTAATAATATACCTATTGGATCTATTTGAATCAGTCTGGATAATGACTGCTCGTATACTATCCGCTTAAGATCGAGTATGGATCGAATACGAGTCGGGTCTAAATCGCGTACGGATACTCGTATGCATATATTTTTTATAAACTTTATTAAACACAGTTTATGGACAAACCATAAATCTCTCACTATAAAAAACTCGCGTTTTAATTAGTTGCATCTAGTCCAATAAAATTCACTCAAAAGAAAGTTTCAAACGGTATAAAAATTAAAAAGAATGAGTAAAATAAAATAAATAAATAAACAGAGCGACTAAGATTTTCACTAGGATGAAAATATACAGAGACTCTTCATGTATAAGTTCTACAGAAATTGATCCCTCAACTTCAATTTCTTTATTTACTGTAAGGTATTTCACTGAGTCCAGATTCAAGTCCAGTTTTGGATATGGATTTGAAAATTGTTCCAGACCCTACCTATTAAAAGATCGTGTTCGGGTTGGGTCCAAGTTAGGTATGGATATAATGTATCCGGACCCATATCCAACACTTTAATGAATAATTTTTTTTACTCGTATACTATCCAGTTTTTATCAGGTCCGATTCGCGTCCAGATCTGGTATGGTAAACCGGGTATTTTGGACAGCTTTAATTAATGATAGGCTTAAGTTATCATTACATAAAATCAAACATAATGATGGTAAGTTACATTGCCAAAACATATGCTAATTAGGATTCCAAATGAACACAGGTTACACAGCAAGAAAAATGATACAACTAGTTTTCGAACTTAAAATTTTGAATATCAATCATCGAATTTTTTTGTTAAGTGTGCTAGACGCAGTCATTAAATTGACTTAAATGGGTAATACTGTATACCAGAGTGTTATGATTTATGAAGTGAAAAATTTAATGGAAAAATGTAATAAAAAATACAAAAGCTAATAAATGGAGAGCAACACACAAAATGTGAAAATATATACAGTTGGGGTCGCTAAGTTTCTTCCCAATTATTATGGAGCGTACGTTCTCTCGCATGTGCTAATTAATCCACAGGTGTTTAGTTTGTAAAGGACGCATGATCGATCCATGAAGCTCTCCACCGTCGGTGCACTCCCTGTTTGACTTTCTGATGATTGCCACGTGTATGTCGAAGATTAGGACTAATTCGAAATAAATTAATTTTCATCTTATTTTTTATCCATACTTATTAGTTTATTTGCAGACAATCAGAATAAAAATTAATTTTTAGCATATCGAAACAAATTAAAGAAGGAAACTGTCTACTACCTCTAGCTTCATTTTTTGGTGAGTTTGGATGATTTTTTTTTTTTTTATTCCAACCTACTGAATCATTTGAGACGAATCGGAGCGATATGTCACGGACTTAGCGTTTTCGTTCGCAAAGCCCGTGCGGCGTCCACCTTTCCTGCTCGAAGATGGACAAGTCTTTGTGCCTGTTGCTAGTCCGGACCTTCGCGTCCTACGACTAAGTATGCAAAGAAAAATGACAAAGAGAAAGAGGCAGAGGTTCTCTAAAAAAAAAACTAAATACTACACTACTTAAAAATGAGAATTACAACCTACAAATAGCATACAAACATACTCTCTCTTGTGTGTTATGGCCTTAGCCAACCCCACTATTTATAGGCCTAATGAGTCTTTTCAACTCACCCACTAGTCACATAACTCACCCACTATTATATAAATAATGAGCCCTCATAATGAGCCCTCATAATTGCCAAAAGCTCAAGAGTCACCAATAACTCCCATGAATTTCATAACCCTTGAGTTTTTCACAGCGGGTTGGGTTTGGGTCTCCTTGACAACCCGATTCAACCCGTCTTCAACCCGAACTCGCTAAGCAGATTTGGGCCATGGACCGGGCTGCATAGATATTTTTGTAAGTCCGTGACAGATAGCTCCATCGATTCGGATCCATCTCCACCCTTAAAGCTGATGTAAAATGATGAGTCAGAATTTGAGCTCCAAACTTGAGGAGATCTTTTATGTGTCTATTTGAGTATGAAAACTATGCAGGGGGAGATGATTGCTTGCCTAAGATTTTTTTTGTCAAAAATATGTATTCAGTAACATTTAATTTTTTTATTTATAATTTTTTCTTAACAAAATTTATCATCAATTACTCAGGTAGGAGGCATTGCAAGTTATTTAATTATGACAATAAGCAAAAAAGTTTTTTGGTTACCAAATCAAATTGTATAAATTTAGTAGTGAAAAAACTTAAAAAAAAAAAAAAAAAA
Source organism: Ananas comosus (assembly GCF_001540865.1). NCBI lineage: Eukaryota > Viridiplantae > Streptophyta > Magnoliopsida > Poales > Bromeliaceae > Ananas > Ananas comosus. Next base: position 13,260,471 of record NC_033624.1, on the reverse strand, counting down.
AAAAAAACAACACCTTACGCAATGAGGACCACTTCACAATGGCAATTTATGATCAAAGGACCAAAGTGTCACCCCTTATTTAATTGTGGTAATAAAATGCTCGTACAAATAATTAAGATGCTTCTTTTTTCTCTGTTTTTTTCTGTAGCTTTGGAGAGTTTTTGGAGGTACACTGTTACTCACTTGGAATTAATGATCTTAAGGAGATCTATCTATTGCACGCTTAGGTACTTAGACTCATTAACAATGCATATTTTATTTTCAGACTCATTAACAATGCATATTTTATTTTCAGTTTAATCAAATGGGTTATGTAGAAGTAGAATAGTAAATAAAACGATTAGTGATTTAGATTCACACCAAATTAAATTAGGGGCTGTTTGATTCCTAGAAAAATATGGAAGAAAATTTTGTGGGTAAAAAATATTTCATGAGTTTTTTTTTTCTAGTTTTTTTGCCAATTTGGTTCCAAGAAAAGCTAGTATTTTTGAAAGTTTTTTGCCGTTTTGATGAAAAATTATTCTTTTTATTTTCCCTTTTTTTTGAGAAATAAAACACTAGCTTGCTATAAAATCTGAAAGAAAGTTTTTTACAAAATTTTTTTAGAACCAAATGAGTGAAAAACTAAAAAAGAAAAATTCATAAAAAACTGTTTTTTTAAAAAAAAATTCATTTTTTTTTCCTGAAACTAAATAGCCCTTAGCTTAATCTCTAATTGATAGCTCCAATTGATTCCATCGTACTTCGCGTAAATTTAGTGCTTGTATATATATGCTTCAAAGGTTATAGTGAGAATGTGTTATCTATGATGATAGAGTGTTTTCCAATATAATTTACTTATTTTTGTAAAAAAAATATTATATTTTGAGATATATAAATTTTGAAAAAACTTCAAAAACCTCCCCTGTGGTTTCGTAGTTTCTCACTTTGCCCCCCATGTGGTTTAAAGTATATCAATTTGCCCCCCTGTGGTTTTGTTTTTATCTTTTTCGTAGCTTTTTCGTTAATATTTCATTAAATTATATACAAAAAACTTCAGATGCCCATCTAGATTTATCAAATATTCACTTTAGTACTCTTTAATTTTAACTTTATCACTGATTTAAGAAAAAAAAATAATAAAATTGATAAGAAAAAGAGAAAAAAAAACCACAGGGGAGCAAATTGATACATTTTAAACCACAGGGGGGCAAAGTAAGAAACTATGAAACTACATGGGGTTTTTTTTAAGTTTTCCCTATAATTTTTGCAGTCTTATTGAAAAACAGAGCATGGAATCTTTATATGTTTTTTTTACTCAATTTTAGCATCAGATTAACCTCAAAATACCAAACAAACCTTAAAAATCTTTCATTCATTCAAAAAAAAATCACAAAATCATAAACCCCACGCAGGGCTTCATATTGGATTTGGGCTGGGCCTACTTTTGGGCTCAAATATTTTGGACCGGATTGGGTGTTTTACTGAAAAAAATTATTTTTTTAAAGGGCCAATCCAAATTTACTAAGTTGGACCAGGCCGGGTTGGTTAAAGAAAAAATCTCAAAAATAATAATTTTCACGGTCATTATCGGGCCGTGCCTAGATTTTTAAGAAATTAGATTACTAACATTGAACCTCATATTACTGGAGCAAATATAATGATATCCACAGTTTCTGATGCTGTTTTACGTTTATTTTCCTCTTTTTTATCTTCACCTTTTCAACATAATGATAAAGTTTATTTATTTTTTGAGAGATAGATAGCATGCTATCCGCTTCGTTTATTTCATTTAGAAATAAACTTAGCTGAAAATATGAATCAACTAAAATTTGAACTCGGCAGGGACGAAGCCAGAAATTAAGATTCGGGGGGCGCCAAAATTTAGATTTGATAGGAAAAAAATTCGATATCGGATAGTAAAAAAAAAAAATTGTCAGATTCACTAATAACGACAATATGCTCAAAAAGGAACAAGGCTGTGAGAACTGAAGCGAAATGACTAAAAAATTCGAAAAAAAATTGAGACACAAATTTTATTAAAAAAATTAATTTGGCCCCTAAAATTAAAATTTATAATATTTTAATTTTTATTATAAAGGACTTTTATATAATTTTTAAAAAAATTAGGGGGGGCCATGGCCACTGTAGGCCCCTCAATAGCTTCGTCCCTAGAACTCGGGACCTCGGGTACCAACCACTAAATCCTTTACCACTTGCGTTAGGGACGGTCGGTTAATAATGAAGTTTATTATCCACGTGTTAGTTAGGATGGGTAACCTACTAACCTTTTACAAAGGATTTTTGAGATACGAATTGAATGCAAAGAAATAAGCAATGGAAATAAATATGCACTCAATTCGCGGGCCCAAAGTGCAGGTGAAATGAGTTAGGATGGTTTTACTCAGGTATTGCTCTAGTGCTCACTGCTTACGCAAGTAGGGATGTCAATGGGTACGAATATTCATAATTTTATCCGAATTCGAATCCGAACAGAACAAATTTATTCGATACTAAATTGATAAGATTTCGGATATGGATATCAAAAATACAAATCCGACGGATATGAATTTTGACTGTATCCGATCCAAATCGGACCCGACCTAAATCCGGATTTATTTTACATTATATATAATATGCATATAGAAATTTAATGTTATATTTGAATTTGTATTTTAAAAATTTAGATTTAATACAATATATTTTGAAATATTGAAAAGAAAATTAATTTTATTAGGTCGGATTTTTGCGTTCGGATTCTGGATTTTTAGACAGGTCCGAATATGAATACGAATTTTTAAAATCTGTCAGGTTCGGATTTCGGATTTAGTGTTGGATTGGGGTTCAGATTTTAAAAAATCCGCCTCGGATTGCGTGCTTACGTGGTCGCATAATTTACACGCAGATAAAAAAAGCTCCACATCAAAACTTCTCTATCAGCGCTGCTCAGCACAGCACAGCACAAAATGCGCCACTATTAATATCATGTCATGTGTATTGTCTTGAGCCATTTATTAGCCTATCACTTTTTTTTTTTTTTTTTTATATTATTATTATACTTTACCATTTGGTTCGGGTATAAACAAGAACTAGCTATTATAGGAATAGGTACAAATATGGAGATAAAAAAAATAACGTTTGGATGAAAATTGGGTTGTTTTCGGAGATAAGAAAAATATTAGATAGTTTTATAGAAAAAATAGAGGTGTTGGTGGGAATAACCGAGAACTGCTATTTTCGGATAAAAAATTAACGTTTGGGTATAAAGGGAATAAGGGCCTATTCCTATTCCTATCCCCTAACCAAACGCTGCGAGGTAAAACTAAAAAATGAGACCATCCAAAGTTCTACATTAGACTTTTGGACCAGGTTGAAAAAGTCAGATTAATTACCACGCTTTATGAAACGGTGGTTTTAGAAAAAGTAATGTTGAATTATCTAACAAAGAATACACCTTTAAAAAAAGATATTTCAACATCCGAGTAATCAAATGACACAGCATTAAGCACACCTAGCGAAAGTTCTAAGAAACTTCAATGGAGTTGCAATAATTTAAATTTTTTTTAACATTTTATTTAATGGTAATTTGTAAGTAAAAATTTTTACAGACTACGTTAATTACAATCAATTTATGAATAACATATTTTGTTACTTTGGCATCCTGTAAATTTAAGGGTGCGTTTGGTTCGCGCTATCTTTTAAAGATTCCTAGTAATCCAATGGGAATAAAAAAATATGACGGTGTTTTGCTAAACGCACTAAGTAATCTAGTTGATAATATTGGATTCACTTGGGAATAAGATTTACCCCAAAGTACTAATCTCATTCCCTTAAGGGAGGGTGGGTATCCTTATATTAATGGATTGGGGTAATCATAATATGTCTAATCTCTTTCTTTTTTCCTACCCGCCGGCTAATTGATATTATTTTTCTTTACACTCTAACCTTATATATCTCTCTCTAAACTTATTTTTCTCTCTAAAATTCAACTTTTTTTTCTCTCTCTAAACTAAGCTTTCTCTCTCTCTCTCTTTCTAAAATTTCAACTCTCTCACTCCCTCTAATTTCGACTATATTTTTCTTTCTATTTTTTTAATTATGCTCTCTCTCTCTAACTTATACTCTCTCTCCCTTTTTTCTAAAAAGATGTTGAAACTTTTAGTAACATTATCTAAAATTAATTAAATTAATTAATTAATTAATTGTATATTTTTTGTAATATTAAATAACATGGCTAATTAATATTACCGTGCGAACCAAACACAGGAATTCCACATTCTTAGTAATAGGATGAATAGGAATAAGATTCTCGGATATCTTTTATTCCTAGTAATCTTTCATAATGCGAACCAAACGCACCCTAAAAGTTATGTTTTACAAATCGTAGTTTTATTTTGTATTATTGTAAGGACATAATGTTAAACATAGTAAAGTAATATTTTTTTGCAAGGGATCAAGTGTATAGTATATGATGGTAAAATATTATATTATTATTTTTAGGGTCATGGCTACTATACTATTATGAGTATTGGAGCCCTCGTACTCATAAGTTATTTTCAATGATGAAGCTTCCGAATCGACGATCCACTCCGTTAAATATAATCTAGAGCATTTGAAATTTCTAAAAAATAAATTTCGTAAATTTTCGAAATCATAATAAAGTCCATCAAGTGGGGATAAAATGAACGGTCAAAATCGAACGACGTCCTAAAAAAGAATGATCGGATCTTTCAATTCAAGATCGGAGTTGTTGATCTTTATCTATGTAGTGAATAGAATTTTTTATCAAAAATTCAATAAATTTTAATTTTTTTACATCGTTAAACTAGCAAGTATCCTATACCGGCCGTTAAAAATTGTCAAATTTGTGATCTCTTGATCGTAAGGTAAATGATGTCGAAAAATTATAAAATTTGATTTCTAGAAGTTTTAAATATTGTAAATAACGTTTAACGGTGTGGATCGTCGATTCAGAAGCTCTATCATCGAAAACAACTTATGAGTACGAGGGCGATCGTACTCATAATAGTATAGTAGCCGGACCCTTCTTTTTTAGTTCTTCTGAATGATAGATACAAAAAATAAAATAAAAAGTAAAATCACAACATAGTTACGTGTAAATTTTTGAACCATAAAATAACATAGCGAAAGCACACTTATTAACAGAAATAAACTAGAAGTTTATCTTAAAACTATCGTCATCTTCACAAGTAAGATATGGACACAAAATTTCTTTCTGAAAAGAAAGATTATTGGTTTGAGACCCAGTCTTTATTAGTAAGTGGAATACGTCACTGAGGCAATCCATGATGCTAACACGATTCTGAATGAAAACTTAACATTGACCCAATACTATGAATATAGGACTCTGATTATCATACGTAAAATGATGTGTTTTTAATTGGCCTGGTCAATGATGACGTGGTGGACCCGGTCCATCAGAGCCAAAATAAGGTGACCAACTCTCGCACTGTATCGCTCCTGGGTCCTCGCACGTGCTAGTTTTTATGCATTAACAAATTTGACCAGAATAAATGTAGCTTCTATTTTTCAGCTTAGGGGTGTTTGGTTGTAAGTAAAACCGTAAACTAGAATTTTTCATAAAAAAAAAGTTGTGATGATATGTTTTTTTTTTTTTATATATATATTTTATAGTATTTGATTTGTAGAAAAAAAATAATTTTTTTTATCAATATTTATTTAGTTTAAAGAAAAAAATTATATTTATTTGATTCGACGAAAAGAAAATGAATGAAAAATTTTTTACGCAGCTTGTGTATTTTCGGCGAAAAATAATATCACTTTGTTTTTCTCAAATCTGTAAGAGTAATTTTTCGATTTTTTTTTATGGCTAAATAAACACATAGAAAATAATTTTTTCAAACTGAAAAATAATTTTTGACACATTTTATGGCCAACCAAACACACTATAGTCTGTTCTTATGATTATTTTATATTGTTAAAAGAAATTATTTGATGAAATAAATAAATGTTTGAAGGTAACTTTTTTGTTTCTATATTTTTTTAAACAACATTATATTTGTCACTCTAGTGAAGTGCATTACATATTAACTAATCATGACAATTAAATTAAAAGAGAGTCTCTCTATTAATACATCAAATTATGTAAAATTATGTTAAAAAAAATTAAAAATAACAATAATACCAAATTAAGGCTTATTGCTATTATTATTTGACTTTTCAAAGGATAAAGCAAGTAATTTTATCCACCACATTATTAAACTCCGCCTAAAATATTCATTTTTTAACAAAAACACTTACACCAAAGGACAAAGGCCCACATAACTTGGTTACAAGTGTAATTACATCCAACATAAATTAAAAAAAAAAAATCTAGGAGCAAACGTTGAAATTTTGTATTTAATAACCGCTCAAAGCGTCTTCATGCGCAAAATTTTAATGGAGAGCTTTTTCAATGAAGCTACCTATTATCTATTAATTTTAGTGACTTTTACTTATTTATTTAATAATTTATTAATAATATTATTATTAAAATACTTTATTAATAATATCATTTTTTATTTAATAATTTATTAATTATTTTTAATATTAAAATAAAAAATTATAATTTTTGAATAGTCATAAATTTGACATATAACTGCAATGGAATTAGATTATATGGATACATTTTTTGGACATTTTTGTATAAGTGTCTTATTTATGCCAATTTTTTTTTAAAAAAATCTAGTAAAATTTAAATATAAAGTTTAATCCAATCAAAAATAAAAAAGTTTCTCTGCTCAACCAATTCCACCAGCTCACTCGACAAGATTACAAATAGAAAAGGAAAAAAAAAAATGATCACCATTTGTTTTTCTCCTCCTCCGTCGCTGTAGCCGACGAGATAGGGTTCCGGTGGTTGGAATTCAGCCGCGAAGATCTCGCAAGGACCGTAGAGGGCTACGATCACCACGTGTACTTCCGTCATAGGTTACCGGAGGAGTGAGTGCCAAACATCAAGACGGCGCTATATATAGCGACCTCATATATAGCAATATTTTTAAAAAGTATCAATAATTTAGCCAGTAATATTTTTTTTGATTTGAATTAATATTTAAAAGTGTCACTATACACTATTTTTATTATAGTGCATAATTATAAATAAATTAGAAAATTTCAATTACGTTTTCTTGTTCATTTTTTACACTCACTCAAACTCTCTAACCGCCAATGAGCAGTCCCCGTCGCTCTCCTCCATTTATTTGGATTTAAAAACCCATAAATTGCCCACCAACTACCCCTCCACAAGCAAGTCAATCCCCCTCACTTCTTTCAAAATTGCTCCATCTCTTTCTCATTTAAACAATGGCGTCGGTGTCCCTTTCGGTTCCCTCCTTCTTGGACCTGGTCGCTCCATTCCTCAAGAAGCTCCCCCCCGCCTACTCCTGTTTTAGGGTTTCGACCTCCACCCCTTTGCGAGGTTTCGTCGTGGTGGGCTCGAGGTCTCGGGTGCGAGGCGTCCGAGGATTTCTGTGAGTATTTTTGAGCATTTCGATCGTTTGAGTGGTTAGAGTTTAGCCGATTTGAGGAGGTTTATGGCGATTTTAGGGTTCTTGATGTTAGATGGATGTAGAAGTTTTGATCAATGAAACAAAGCCGAGGTCTCGGTTCCTTGGTGTTCTGCTCGATTCGAGGAGTCCGAGGACTGGAATTTTGATGATTTTTTTAAAAAAAGTTTTTGATCTTTTGTATCCGTAGGTTTTGCCATAACTACTGTATCCATAGTTATGTGGGATTTTTCGGGTGCTTGTTGTTAGATGGATCTAGAAGTCTTTTGTTACGGTGCAGGATCACTGTAACGAGTTGGAGGTTTCGATTGCTTTGTGTTCTGCTTGGTTCGGGGCATCCGAGGATAGTCAGTATGCTGGTTGTTCATTGAGTTCTTGATCATTTGAACTGTTAGGTTTTACCCGATTTGAGTAGTTTTATCAAGTTTTTAGCGTTCTTGATGTGCCCGAACCTATGCTCTTTTTTCTGTTAAGGAATTTTCGGAATTAGCTCTTTAACGAATTGGTGGTTTCTCGTCCCTATAAGTGGGGTTGGAGGTATTGATTCTCTGGTGTTCTGGGTTTGAGGCGGTTGTGAGTAACTTCGTCTCTCATATTCTTGATTATCTGAATCTTTTGTCTTATGCACTTTGAGAGTTTTTATGGAGTTTCTGTGGTTCTTGATACCAGATGAATATATGGTTTCTTTTTCTTTTTATAGTCTATCAGCATGAACAGAGCTTTTGTTAGTACTCAAGGATTAGAGATTGATTTACTTCTAGAAGTTAGGTAGTAAAGCTCGAGCAACTTTCTTAGGAAGAAGCGCCTTTTACTACCCTTTGTCGGTAAAGAAATTTCTGAATTAGCTCTTAATCTTATAGAAAACCGTAGTGGTTAACAATCCTCTTAAATGGATTTGGCTTTCCCATTTTATTTTTTGCATGCTTTGTGGAGAAGTTTTAAAATTTCGATGGTTCTATCCAAATTATTTTACAGAAACTAATCCTTTACTATATCCATGTCTGTAACAGTCTAATAGATTTAATCTTTCTTGGGTATTTAATACAGGGGAATAACGATGTTATAGAGGAGAAGTTTATGCTTCTAGATCGACTGTATGAGCTCTTGTGCTTCTTGAGCAGCTGTACGAAATCAGTAATATGTTTATCTCTAAATTACTCAATTTGTAGTTTAAACCTACATTACTAGATTTAGATATTATTGTAGACACTTTTTTGAATTTAGTCCTCTGAAGATAAGTTTGATGTCCAAAGTATGAATTTAATCCACTTATATTGTTGACTCATAGAACATTAAGAACCTTGCAATTATAAGTGGATCTCTTGTCGAAATTTCTGTATGCATTTTATTACCCACAGTTTGACTCTTGCATATATTTTCTACTTTAAATTTTAAATGTGAAAACTGATTGTATGTGCTATGGTCTCTTATCATTTATCAATATGATTACATACAAGATATGTATGTGTTGAGTTAGAATAGTGTTAAAAGTATCTGGTTGTATCCTTATATTGAAGATTAATACTGTTAGATAAAATCTAAATTATCTGAAATGGTTAGAAGCCAAAACCTCATGGTTTTAGAACTCTTCAACTTAAAGATCAAGTGCCTCCATATTGACAATTTTAGCAGTTGATAAAAGTTGTTCGTTCAATCAGCATTTCGTAATAATTTAGAAGCAAATTTTGGTTTTTAAATGTTTCACTATATCAGTTAAAATCAATTACTTTCATTCTCAATTTAGTTTTGTATTGTTAATTTATTGGACCGTCAATGTTGTGTACACATGTCATATAGTAAATCTACTTACAAATATTATGTCTTTTGGTTTAATCAACAATTCAATTAGTCTATATTATATTATGGCAAAGAAGAGAGTTTAAAATAGGTTTTTATGATAGATTATTAAAAGAAACTTTGTTTTTCAGGCCATGGCTTTCTTTCTTTTGCCTATTTTTTATGTTCCCTTGCCCTGTTCCATTTAATATCTTGACATACTCTCTACTCTTTTCTCTTTCTGCTGGATTTTTGATTAATTAACTTTGATTAGCTGCAAAGTTATTTTGATCAAATTCCCTTATCATCAATTTGTGGCATTTAAACATCCTAAAACCACATCAACTTGTCACTTGAGTGGCACAGCCACAACAGGACATTGCATGATGCTGTACTGACTTGTGACAACGTGGACATACCAAGTGAGTCATTAAATATTTGAATAAGTATTAAAATCATTATTGCATATTAAGAGAGCAGTGATTGAAGAGGGTGCTTAACAAGCATTTTCTCGTTCAGGTTGTTTGACTCCATATATATATACGGAGAAAAAAAAACTTCTACCTTTTTCCTTCTTTGTTGATGTTCTTTATGTTATTCGTCTCTGCAGTCTTAATTGTTTCTTAAATCTATTATTCAATGTTGGTGATGCTCGCCAAAATTAATTTATAGCCTGAAAAGCTTCTTGACCAGTCTATATTTCCATAGACCGAGCAGCAAGGGCTATTCAACCCGAAAGGGTTGCATGAAGGAGCCACACTGAACTAGCTGGACTTCGCCTTGTAGCGCAGCTTATTTTCAAGCAACTTGCGGACCAATAGACCATGTAGTCTTTTTGACCACTTTAACTAGTCCAAAGTTTCCAATTCTCTTAAATCTTTTCTTGTTACTATTTTCAAGATCTCACATATGCAAAGAAAGTTAGAATAGGGCTTAAATTACTGTGTATCACTAACAAGATGAGCATTTGGCAAGCCAAGACCGAGTTTTGGATGATAGCTTAGTGCATCTAGTACTATGTGAGCATATAATTTTTCTATCATATTCAATTGTAGAATTTAATATATGAACAAATCTCGAAACTGTCTTTTGTGTTGGTAACTCTTAATTTTCTCCTTTGGGTTTTTTGGGTAGCCAAATGTGTAGTTTCTGGACATTCTTTAGTTGCTAAAATAAATTATGATGCTTTAGTTTGGCAGGAGGCTGATTGTCACCTGCGGATTTGCGTCATTGAAACCTGGAAGTTCCTTTCAGTATTATGACCGAGATGTTACAGCCTAAAGTTGTCTTATTCTGGGTCTTTCTTGCTGCACCATCTTTTTGCCATTTGGCAATCACTAGAGCGCAAATAACTGATCCATCAGAAGGTGATAACATGGATGCTATTTTTGGGTCCTGTGCTTCATTCTACTTTTTATTCACTACCTTATTTCCTGAGAGTACATGCCAAATTATCATTTGAAGGGACAAAAAGTAATGGGTTTTCTGAACTCACGTGATTTTGTGATTTCTCGGCTTTCAGGTTTAGGTTACTTCTCTCAAACAATTTATGTTTGAGATAGTTCATTTATCTATTAAAGAATCTGTGATTGGATATTCTTGTAAATTTGTTTTTCTAGATTTTCTAAGACTTGTTAGAATTTGAAACTGTTTTATTTATTTATTTTTTATTTTTCACATGAGAAATGAAACTTTAGTGGTAACTATTTTTCACTTTGTTATTTTATAAAAAGAATACTTTGAAAGTTAACCTACGGGCTACAGTAACAAGTAGATAAAAGCTCAGTATAAATAATTTGTTTAAAGGATTTTGGAAACCAGCTATGAATGCTGTTTTTTGTTACAAGTCAATGTATAGGGCTGTAGGCTATATTATTTGAATAATGATCACAAAGTTTTATGTAAAAGAGAACCTGGGAAGTACCTTTCTTTTATTCTCAGTAAATCTACCTTGATTCCTGAGAACTGAAAAGTAGAATAAACTATGACACCTTTGCTTGTAATTATGTCTTAAATGTTATTACATATCTCATTTAGCTAGAATTGAAATTATACTAAACTTTCTCGGGTTGGTATGCAGTTAGTGCTTTGAAGTCCATCAAAAACAGTTTGGTGGATCCTCAGAATAAACTCAAGAACTGGAGAAGTGGAGATCCATGCACATCAAGTTGGACTGGGGTTATTTGTTATAATTCTACATTAAGTGATGGTTACCTGCATGTAAAAGAATTGTACGACTGAAGCTTACCTTTGTATCTTTCTTGTTCTCATTTAGTTGAATCAATGCTCAATTACTATTGTTTGCAAGCAATTTGTGATGACTCATTATTCTTTTTGTGAAAAAGACCCTCCGTCTCCTTTAAATTTCAGTTATGTGAGGAGTTAAGCACTTGAAATCAGTAATTCATTGATTCCTGAAGTTTTTCAAAACTCTGCTTTTGCTAATTACCTCTGTTAGCAGTGAAATTGGATGGTTTCTTTGGCTATGGTTGAGTGGGTGGTCTAGGGTTCTGTTAATCCTGCTTATGAAGGAGTGCTGTTTGACTTAAAGCTCTTTAAGAAACCCTAAAACCATTTTAGTTAGTCTTCTCAACAGCTTCTCATTGAAGCCCAAAGCCAAATTTGTCAATTGGAAATTCTATTTTTGAGGCCAAGAAACCTATTTCAGCTTGCCTCTCGACTTGTAAGCTTTGGATCTTTTGTACTCCAAACATATGGTGGTTACCTTTTGAGTCGAATTGTTCCAGAAATTAGGCCAAATAGGTGCTTAATACAAGTCAGGACTTAGAAAATTTCTTTATGTAAAGCTTTATGTTATGTTAAACAAATGATAGCGACAAATTTAATATACTATATATTTGTCTAACTACATTTACTTTTTAATACTCTTACCATGAATTTTGTCCCTGCAGGCAACTTCTAGGGAGGAATCTGTCAGGAACCTTGGCTCCTGAGCTTGGCCAATTATCTTATATGCAAATATTGTGAGCGTAGATGTTTGATTTTGATTATTGGATAATGTTGTCCAATAACACCATTTTCTATTTCTTGTTAATCATATTGGCATCTGTTTTTTACTTTTGTTTCATGCGAATTGAATCCAGATGGTTTCAGCATTGATTTAATCATTTTATTTTGAAGGGATGTTATGTGGAACAGCATAAATGGAAGCATTCCAAAGGAGATTGGCAATATTACTTCATTGGTGCTCTTGTAAGTCAAATTGTTGTACAAGTATTTAAAACAGCATGTGTGTGAAGGACTAGTTGACATTGAGACTGGTTCTTTTTTCTCATCAAGTTCTGTTTTTTGATGATATTCATGCTGCACAAATTTGTATCAATAAAAAGGAATGACAGCCATCTTCATACCGCAGGGCTCAGAGAAACTAAACTGTTGATATGAAAAAAAAAGTCATCTTCATCCTTGTGCTTTAATTATCTTGGAATTCATCACATTGCCTGCCTTAGTCATTATGGTTTATTTTTTCAACCGTCGTGTCGAGCAGTAGCAAGTTCTGTAATGTTTTTGAAACAACTAATCACATGCTTCTCTTTCTTTACAGGCTTCTAAATGGCAACAAATTATCTGGCCATTTACCTGAAGAGCTTGGCTACCTCCCTAACTTAAATAGAATACAGATTGATCAAAACCAGATATCAGGGCCGGTACCAAAATCATTTGCATTCTTGAACACTACAAAGCATTTGTGAGTACAATATGGTTTACTAGCATTTTAATCCAGAAGAGTGTGTTCTATCCATTGGTTGGAACTTGGAAGGGATTTACTTTCTAATAAAACGTACCTCTATGTTTTCTCAACAGCCACATGAACAACAATTCGTTAAGTGGGCAAATTCCACATGAGCTGTCCAGATTACCAAACCTTGTTCACCTGTGAGTATTATTGACGGTCAAGTCCATTCCTGCTTACATTCTTGCTTTGTTTGTTGTGATGATGTGGGTTCTCTTTGTTCTGCTTCCTTATTCTTTTGTTAATCTGTGAGTAACTGCAGATTATTGGACAACAACAACCTATCAGGCCCTCTTCCCCCAGAATTATCACAGATGCCAAACCTGCTTATACTGTAAGTAGTCATCGAAATCCGTTAGTTTGACATGCAGCATAACTGATGAACTCTGACCGTTATATTTACTGCAGCTTCAAACTGTTCTTGAAAATCAGAGTTGGGCAACTTGATAATTGATCCGGTTATATTTGGTCATATAGGTCAAGTTTGTCAACCTAAACCAGACTATCAGCGGAAGTTAGCTTAACATGAACCCACTACTTTTATCTCAGATGCAAGTCTAGTTCACAGGTCATGTGAAGTATCCCAGTTTTTGTTTTGTAGAAGCGTTCATTCGGAATGAATTTGAAAAGGAGTGCTTTTGACCTTTTTTTTCCCGTTGGTCTCCATATGTGATACTTATCACATTGAAAGTGACATTTACATTCTTCTTGTTTTCCATTTTATGCTTCATGATTTCTATTGCGAGGCTCTCCAGAACTCCCCTTTCCACAAATAACGTCTGTAATGGCCCAACCTGGTCCACTAGTATTACCAATTTGTTGGGCCTGAACAGCAGACTTGAAATGCTTAAGCTTAGCTGCTCAAGTAGTCAATATTAATATACCAGTTTTCATGTACTGAAGTGAAATTCCTATACTATCTGATGTGGAACTGTTGGAAAGTGACAGACTACTCACCTCCTAAGCCTTGTCAGTCCTTGTCAAGCTCATCACACTTCTTGCATTCTCCTCCTAGTACTCATCCATGTGGGTTTTTGGGGCCTTCCGCCTTCGCCCTGTTGAACCAGGAGGTGCACTGTGGATGCATAATCTACTATCTATATAAACTCATGAAAGGGCAACCGGTTTGAAGCCCTCCCCTTTATTCTGGGGGGTGGTGGGGCCCACAAACAATTTTTTAGAATTAATTGCACATTGGTCCCCAAGCTTTCCACAATTTTCATTTTGGTCCCTAATATTTTTTTTTGCAATCAAAATTTCAAATCTCTTGATTTCATCGCAATAAAATGACACTGCTAAAAGAGATTTTAAAATTAACGACATTATAATGCCATCGTTTATTTAGCTTTCTTTTGCATGTCAATTTTAGTTCCTAAATTTTGCATATTTTTCATATCACATGATAGTGCCTCTGGGAGTAGCTATGATACCTTATGTAACAGCCTATTTGCTACTTCTTGGGCTTGAACCACTGACTCAAAATGCTTAAGCGCAAGTTTTCAATACTAATGTGCTATTTCTTACTTACTGAAGCATAGTGCCAGCACTATGTGGCTATTGGGTTGTGACAACATTAGTTTTGCTATGAATTGAGCAAATTAATTTTTTACTCTCTGATCTACATGTTGCTGAATTCTATAGGGCTATATACTTCTCGAAGACAAATTTTTTGTTTTCTAATTTTTATTTTCAGGGTTTCCTAGATTTACAAGCTTTAATATTGATTATGTGGCTGGCATCTTCACCTTTGTTCACTATTTTGCAGTCAACTAGATAATAATAACTTCAGTGGGAGCTCAATTCCATCTTCTTATGGCAGTATTACTCAGCTTCTAAAGTTGTAAGTGCATTGTTCTTATAGCTATTAGTGGCGTTTGCTAGTGCTTGGATAATATTTAGGTGGAGAATGTTTATGTGTTGCTATACTCTGTAAATAGGAATTGCAGGGTCCTCCTTGACTTCTATAATGGGTCCTTGCAAATAGAACTGATCGGGGGACAGATGAAGTTCAACTTATGATTAGTTTCCTATATGTGTTGTCTAAAGCTGCATAAGCAGGGTTTTTGATACACTAGTTTTTGATCCTCCTTGTTAAAGAGCCTGTATGGTCATAATTTTCTTATTTAAGTTCTCTTGTGTCGTTTGAGCTCATAAATATCCTCACCAAATTCAGCTATGCAATGTCTTATTTAAAGTTCTCTAGTATCGTTTGAGCGAGTCAATATCCTCATTAAATTCAGCTATGCAATATGTCAGAATTTTATCTGCTGAATTAATTACTCTTAGTTGCCGAGTGATGCACGTTTGGCATTGTTTATTTTTCCTTGCGTTTTTTTTGTCCTGTAGTTCTTTGTAGTTGAAGGCAAATAGCAATGCATTAAAGAATGTGAAATAATCGTTTTTCTCCGAAAGTTTAAGCTAGCACAAAAAAGTGTTTTTTATGTTTTTATATTTAACGCTCCCCCCTCACGTCTAGACTCGCGACATTTTGATAGGCCTATGGCGTGAACTTGAATTAAATGGGAGGAAATCAATTACGCTAGGAGCCTGATGGGACTCGAACTTAGGACCTCCTGCTCTGATACTAGAGATGCAAACGGGGCGGATCTGGGGTCGGGAGCCCCGCCCCGCTACCAATCCCGCCCCGCTCCTGCCCGCCGTCCTGCCCCAGAATCGTTGACGGATATCCTGTTATTATTTCGTTTCAAAAATATAATCGTTAATCCGTCCCACTCATACACCACCTCCGCCGGCGCCCGAATCTGCCCCGCCAATTAATATATTTTTTAAAATTATAATATTATTAATATTTTGTAAAATATAAATTAATATTTTTTTAATAATAATGAATAAATATTACTAGTTATATATAATTATATACTTATTATAATATATATATATATATATATATATATATAATTAACAATATCAAATATAAAAATAAAAAATATCAATTACAATTTGAAGCAAAATTCAAAAGTTTCAAATACATGAGAAATGAGAGCACCAACTTATTTGTATTTTGGATTTTTTTTGTAAATATATTATTTTTTAGGGACATTTTCTTAAAATATAAACGGTTTTCGAGGTGGATTCAGGGTGGATCATGGCGGGGCGGATTCGGAGCGGGTCAAAATTTTTCCTGTTTCCTACCCCGAATCCGTCTTGGATCATAAAAATTATCCCGTTTCTTGCCCCGAATTCGTTTATTTCTCCCCGTTTACTGCCCCATTTGGGGCGGATTGGGGCGGGAGCTCCACCAACCAGGATCCGTTTGCATCCCTATCTGATACCATGTTAACTTATGTGAAACAACCGTTGTTCTCTAAAAGCTAAAGCTATTAAGTTAGCGAAGTGCTCTTTTGGCCCTTGCTTTCACAATGACTTCATTAAGTTTGGCTATTGTTGGATTGTGTTAGATCAGTTTGAATCCTCGAATGACCCCGACATGATGTCTTTTCGTTATTAGTTTAAGATTTTGTTACTTAAGATATTTTATTTGAGATATCTACTAGATTAGGAATATCTTTTGATTTATTCATTTTTATTTGTGTTAGATCACTCAGAATCCTAGAACGACCCCGATATGAAGTCTTTTCGTTATTAGATTAGGTTTTTGTTACTTAAGATATTTTATTTGAGATATCTACTAGATTAGGAATATCTTTTGATTTATTCATTTTTATTTATATTAGAATTATTATAATGATTCTAGGCCTATAATAAGAGGTCTCTTCTTTTGTAATCAATGGTCAATTTAATTAATAAAGAATTGAGTTCTTTTTAGTGGCATCTAGATTAGATTAAAGTGGAAGAGGTCCCTTTTTCTTTTGGAGCAGAGAGGCGTCCGATTGAGACATTAAATCTATCTATTGGAATCAAAGTTATAGTTAGGAGCAGGATATCCTAACAGATTGTTTCCAATCTCTATTATTATGTGTTTTCTCTGACGACTACTACTTATAAATGAATACTGCATTTTGTCGGACATCTTCTCTGTGTTACATTTTAACCTTAAGTTCTTCTCAATAATATGATTGCTTCTGAGCATCATGATTTCGTATTTGCTGACTGTAAATATCGTAACTTTGTTAAACAGCCTATTTCTACCAACAAAATTTGTGCACCATACAGTGATAACATATGCTTTGTCAGATTGATGCTGTGTGTGTGTGTGTGTGTGATGAAAGTGTGTGCGCGTTTATGCATGTGCGTGTCTCAATTCTATGTGCTAGCTGTTTATGTCTTTTCTTTTTCGTTTATCAGGAGTCTGAGGAACTGCAGCTTACAAGGAAGTGTCCCTGATCTTAGCAGGATAAGCCAACTTGGCTATTTGTGAGAATACTTATCGTGATATGCCACTTCATAGATCAAGAGATTAACTAATTTTTGTGTACAAATATATGTATTTATTGGGATCTGACAGATTGATGTAATTGGTATTTCAGAGACCTGAGCTGGAACCAGTTGACAGGACCCATACCATCTTCCAAACTGTCAAATAATATCACTACCATGTATGGCACAAATGCGAGTCTTTGTAATTTGAAATACATTGCTTCTTATAAAAACAAAGACTTGCACATAGGTTTGGCACGATAATTACCTAAGGCCTTGAACTCCGTGCTCTATCCTGACTCCTGGTAATTTTGCAGTGATCTTTCCCATAACTTACTTAATGGATCCATCCCCGCAAACTTCTCGGGGCTTCCTGACCTCCAGATATTGTAAGCTATTCTTTTTACCTTTATCTTTAAAGCCATAGTGTAAGGAATCAATTTTTATTTTTTATTCTGTTATACATTAATTTGTCTTCCAAGTAAAACGAGTCATCTTCTTTTCCTCATTCAATTTTGTCTCAATGTTGAACTCATTTCTTGACACAACTTTGTCGCCATTAGTGTCTTAGGTGAACCATTTCTTTCACCAAGCTTAATTTAATAATTCATCTTTTGCAGGTCTCTCGATCACAATAATCTGACAGGTTCTGTTCCATCTAATGTCTGGCAGAATATTGTGTTCACTGGAAATAGAAGTCTATACTTGTAAGAGTTGATGATTAGTAAATTCCTCCTTTCATGGGGATTTTTAAAAGATCTAAATACAATTTTGTTGGAATGTTTTTGCAGGGATTTCCAGAATAATTCTCTGACTAATATATCAAGTCCTCTTAATCCTCCTGCAAGCGTTACCATTATGTATGCTCTTCTTTCACTTATGTCTAGTGATATTGTGTTTGTCATATTACTCTTTGTTTTGGTGTATCTAGCAGAACTCTTTAGGGTAGATTATGTAATGTTTATCCCATTTGCATTTATTTGCTCCAGGCTTGTTTGTCGATTACTATTTACCATATTTCTCTTCTTCTTCGGTTTTCATTTGTGCACCCTTAGCATCCTTCTACTTTCTTATATACCTAGCGTGCTAGTGTGCTAAGTTGCCAGTTCGGAGAATATGAAGATAGCAGACACAGACTTGTCTTCATTCTGGCACAGTTTCTATGAATGTATCAAATTATATTCGTAGGACAATCAAATTCTATGCTTATATTATCTGTGAACATTTACGTTGTCTCTAATTTCTGAGCTTAGTTGGCTCCAAGCAGTTAAAAAGTAGGGGTGAAAACAGATTGGACACGGATCGGATGGTACTCAACCAATATTTATATCCATATATTTGCAATGGATACGTATGTGGCTTTGGATATTAAACAAATACTAACATCCGAACTTGTATCTGGTTAGAATAGTTAGAGATACAAATGTTATGCAGGTAGGTTATTGAATCATATAGATATAAATTAAATATTGAAAGAATATATAGACTTACAGGAGAAAAGGTTTGTCAATATAGATAAACTATGTGAAATTTCTTTGATCAAGCAAACAGAAAATATTGAGAAATCTGGAAAAACAATATCAACCTTAGACTTAGTAATTAGCTTTTATATTTATCATATGCAAAACGGTTTCGTATTTGGAAAATCTGATATCATTATCTTAATCCAAGAGAAAATAGTGTATCTGAACTTGAATCCGAATTCGAAATTTTTCTAACTCAAGATCTAAAAATGAAACCAAATCTGAGAGCTATAATTAGTTCTTTTTAGATTGAGGAAAGCATGATTGGTGGCTGATTTGCAAATTGCATGATGCATCATGTATCCTTCCACGTGCAACCTAGACTGCAATAGATAATGTAGTAGCATTATATTGAGGACACATTACTGTTAGCTTGAATGGATGATATTTTCTTTTCCTGAGCTTTCTGTACATAATTTTTCTGCTTTTTTTTTTACGGTTACTAATGTTCTTTCCTCCTATAATTTGCATTTCCGTATGGTATATGTTAATCTAACATCATGCTCAGGTTATACGGGAACCCTGTATGTGCAAATGCAAACGGACTCAATATAGTCCAGTACTGTCAAGCTCAAGTCCTACAGATACCTGGAGGCACATCAAGCTCCAAAATAAATTGTCCGCCATGCCCCACTGACAAGACTTATGAATATAACCCATTATCTCCTTTCTCGTGCTTTTGTGCTGTGCCACTTGGAGTTGGATATCGTCTAAAGAGTCCTGGATTCACCGATTTTCGTCCATATTATGATGATTTCGAGGAGTACTTAACCAGTGGGCTTAAGTTGGCACTTTATCAATTGGAAATTGCTAATTTCATCTGGGAAGAAGGTCCAAGGCTGCGGATGAACTTAAAGTTGTTTCCCAACAATAGTATCTTCAATGCAAGTGAAGTATTACAAATCACAAGCATGTTCACAGGATGGTTGATTCCAGATTCAGATATATTTGGGCCTTATGAGCTTATAAACTTTACTTTGGGATCTTATGAGTCCGGTATGTTGCGAAGTTCATTATGTCAACACAGCAGTAACAAGTAGATCTGGTCATTCAATACAATCACAAGCAAATTTCTTTTTCTTTTTCTTTTTTTCTCTTTTTTTCTTTTTAACTTGTTGGTGCCATGTGATATTATTTTTTCCATGAAACAAAGAAAACTCCATGTTTCGGTATGTATGTCCTTAAATGCCGTCATATCATCAAGATAAGTTACTCTATCACAAATAGATCATATATTCCAAAACTCTCTCTGTGTCTCTCCTCCCCTCTTCGACTCTTTCTTCTCTCTCATTAACCATGTAAGAACTTCAACTTGAAAACAACAACTCTACAACATCTATCAAGAAACTTTACTTATTGTTCCTGTCTTCTGCTCAGCCTTTTTTTCTATCACTACATTCACTTGCTTTCTGCGGTTTTCATTTTCTCCTTAGCTGATGCTGAGCAATACTTTCTGATTTATGGTATTACGTCGATATCTAGCTATTATTGCACAGGCAGATAATGCCTTACAAGCTTATTTATGTACTTTAGGTTCAAACATGATACTGGCTGGAAGTTCCATGATACTGTAATTTAACAGTAAAATCTCGTAGGTGCTGTCATTCAACATTTAGATGGTTGTTCCATGGTTTGGCATGTATGTTGAAGTGTTATTTTGTCTAAATGGATGTTCTTGCTTGCCATGCCATTCTTGTAAAATCACTGTCATTGCTGTTGTTCGGTATTTACTTACAATAGCTAGTGGACGTACAGTAGTCATAGCGAGAGCTTCATAGGAATGAATTGCTTGTGCCAAGTGACACTCATCCATCACCTTATGTATGCTCTGGATAAACTAATCCTACCTGACATAGACCGTCGTGTGACTCAATCATGTGTGTGACTCAATCATGTTTATGTTAACTAATCTTTGGATAAATAGGAAATGCTCTGCGCACTTTCATTTAACTGCATTTCGGATTTCATTTGAAAATTGCTATCACTTTAACTAAAAATGTGTATTATTGACTGATTCTTGACACATGTGATTGCAGAGTTAAATCCTTCAAAATCCAGCTTAAAAACAGGAGCTATTGTTGGCATTGTCTTGGGGGCAGTTGCTTTTGCAGCCACACTCTCTGCCATTGTAACAATTATTATAATAAGAAGGCATTCGAGATATCAGGCAGTTTCAAAGAAACGCTCCTGTAAGTCCTCACGCTTAATAGAATCGGTTAATGAATCATATAGGTATAATGGACTGACTGATTCTGTGAAAGGATAAAGTATAAACTTTCTACCATTGCCAATAAATTCTCGATTTTTCTTTCTTGCCTTTTTTGCAGGGAAAAAAAAACAGTGATTTTTCTTTCCTTTGCAGTGGTCCTTCACCTAGAAGTATATTGCTATTCAATCAACTATATCTCTAAAAGCAATTCTTATCTCGCATCAACTTATTAAGCTTCATAGAATTTTGTCACCTCTTTCTTGGTCAAGTCACTCATATTAGTGATTGTAAATTGTATTTTGCCGAGCAACATTCAGTAAGTCAGTTGTGCATGAGGGCTGACGTATTATCTGATGATTAAGCCCCTTTTACTATTCTATTGTCGTTGGTTGTATTTTTCTGTTAGTTGCTGTGGTTTTTGACATGTGCTTATGTTTTGTTTTCATATGTTTTATTTATAAGTTTATCAAGAAATCTTAGTTGCATGACACCTTAATGAAATATCAAAGGCTGCTTCAACATTATTCTGACCCTTCAAAAATATCATACTCAATTACTCACTATGTTATGTCGATTGAGACATTCCTTGGAATTGCTAACTGCATCTAGCTAGCCTAGAACTCAAAAGATTGCTTCTAAAATGGCTGTTATTTTATGCTTTATATGTTTTTTTTTGTGCCATGGAAAAAATGCTGTATAAACTAATTTATGTGATTCTTTTCATATCCATGTGAATGATAAGATAGATCAGCCTCGCCAACTATTTTGAACAATTTGCAAATCAATTCTGATCTGCTTTTTGTTCAACTTACATCCTAAGAATGTTGTTGAATACTTTCTTCCACCTAATGCAGTGTCAAGATTAGCAATAAAAATTGATGGTGTGAAAAGCTTCACTTTTGAAGAGATGGCTGCAGCTACAAGTAATTTTAGCGACTCAACTCAAGTCGGTCAAGGAGGGTATGGGAAGGTATACAGAGGTGTGTTGGCTGATGGTATAGTAGTGGCCATTAAACGTGCACAACAGGGATCTCTACAGGGTTCAAAAGAGTTCTGCACAGAGATAGAATTGTTGTCAAGGTTGCACCATCGAAACCTGGTTGCTTTGCTTGGTTATTGTGATGAAGAAGATGAACAGGTATGCTTGTCTTACATCTAGAGTTGTTTAATCCTAAAGTCATCTTGATTTATATTTGATTTAATTTGAATTATTTTTTGTTTACTTTTCATATGGATGTTCCACCATAGGCAATTAGTTAATAATTGGAGCTACTACAGAAGGTGGGGTTGCAAAATGGGTCTTATATGCATAGTTATTCTTTGTAACATATTTTGTCAAAATGGTTTTCTTTGTGAACTTTCGAGCTTTTACAAATGGTTATTAGATATTCGCAAATGGCAATTTTAATATCCTAAGCATAATCGCTCTTATGGAGCCTTATGATCATATGCATTTTTTTATCTATATATAACCGCTCTCCAAGTTTCGGTATGGTTTCTATTCTGACCTGTGTATTTTAGCTGTCTTTGTACACATTTTTTATGTGTTCTGGCAGCTTTCTTTCCAAGGCATTCTTGAATTCTGATTTACATGGATATATGTGTATTTTTAGATCCTCCTTCATTCCTAGTTGGAGTGATCCCTTTGTCTTATTCATTGTACTTGTTGATCAGTCGTTCGTTATTGCTCAATCTTTATAGTAGTTTCACAGGCTTTAGCAGCCAATAATGGTATAGTTACTTTCAGATGGCCGATTTGCTGTTTGGTTAATGATCTAATTACGAAAATAAAGTAATTTCTAATTTCTACAATTTGAAACATTAAACTCTTATCTGTCAAGCGTATTCTTATTATACTAATTTGTGTGGCTTTCAGATGCTGGTGTATGAGTTCATGCCAAATGGTACTCTACGTGATCACCTTTCTCGTAAGTTTTTCCATGTTCTTGATGTCTGTGAATCCTCAATTATTGTTAGTTTACAAAGAGTAGGATATTGGATATTGGCGTAATGATTTAATCGTGCTCATTGTTTTGATGTGTTCTTTGTAATACTCATTGTGATGTAGCAGCTAGATCTAAAGAACCTTTAAATTTCTCCATGAGGTTGCGCATTGCATTGGGTTCTGCCAGGGGTATCCTTTATCTGCACACTGAAGCAGATCCTCCTATATTTCATCGCGATATTAAAGCCACCAACATCTTATTGGACTCCAAGTTTGTTGCAAAGGTCGCTGATTTCGGTCTCTCACGGCTTGCACCTATCCCCACTGCTGAGGGGACTACACCTGGTCATGTCTCAACCGTAGTGAAGGGCACTCCGGTTAGTATGCTTGAATATATTTCATTGATTGTCCTTTTGCTTGCCATCTCCATGGCTTAATCTGCTGTTCTACATAAGTTTTTTTTTTTTTTTTTTTTTTTTTTTTTTTTTTTTTTTTTTCAATATTTAACTTTTGGACTTCGATGCTCAAAGTTTGACGGCAAATTTGTGTTGGGTTAGATTCTCAAATTTGAAGTGTTCTGATGGTCTAGATGGTTTAGTTTGAGGATCCCAATCATTATCTCAACTTCCAACAAAAGAACCCTCTGAATGGATTAATTATCAGAAAAATGAGGCCAATTATTTGCATGGGAGGGAAAATGACACGGCACCACGTGATTCAGGGAGATAGCTTTGATTTTTATGAAATACAGTTTTCATTTGATGCTTTTTTTATTCCTCTATCCTTCGACTTACTTTCCTTTCTACTACTCCTTTGTAATGTACATTGTCTCTGTTCATTAATAAGACAACCTGGCTACTGGGAGTTTACTTGCTATGATCTCTATGAAGAAAATTTATCATATAGGTTTAGAGACGGTTTGCTGGTATCATGCTGTTATTGTAATTGATCCTATGTCTAGGGAACTCCAGACAAAAGGCCATGTATATAACAAAATTGCCTCCTTTGGACAGTCTTTTTTCTTGAAAGTGGTAATGGGAATATGCCATTGTCCAGAATTTATTAAGATGATAATATCTACATCATCCAATTATGCATAGATCACCAGTTGGGTGATCTCTGATCTCTGCTACTTAGAAAATGAAATGATTGCGATATTTAAATTGTATGAGAGATGTCTTAGTGAAGAGATATCTCCTTTAGATAGTCTTAACTTTGCAGTATTTGATTCTATTGATTTTTTCTGTTGCAGGGTTATCTTGATCCGGAGTACTTCCTAACTCATAAGCTTACAGACAAAAGCGATGTATATAGCCTTGGTGTCGTCTTTTTGGAGTTATTGACGGGGATGCAGCCTATTTCTCATGGCAAAAACATAGTTAGAGAGGTATGTAAATTATATGTAAGCTCTGTTCTTAAGTTTGCTGAATGCAACATCAAGATGTAGCGCATTCGGACTGGCAAAAACTAACCAACATCATTTTTTTCGTCAGTATTACATCTATATGTTGTCAACTAAAACTTCATTATACTAGAAAGATATGCTGTAATGTCACATGCATTCGGTTGAAACAAATGCTTAACGATTTACTTGTATAGCATCCAAATAACAGATCAAATAGAGATAACTCATCAAAATGTTTGTAGAATTTGCTATTATTGTGCTTTTATTAATTAGGTCTGTTGCCAACTGAAATTCTCAAAATGTAGCAGTTGTTTCACTCTGATGATTATAGGACTATATATGCTGTTCTCACTGTCTAGTTTATTTTTTGTAATATATTTAGGTGGCGATGGCCTCTCAATCTGGTATGACCTTCTCGGTGATCGATAAGCGCATGGGCTCGTATCCCTCAGAATGCGTTGAGAAATTCCTCTCCTTAGCTCTCATGTGCTGCCAGGACGAAACAGATGCACGGCCTTCAATGATGGAGGTTGTCAGGGAGCTGGAAGTCATATGGCGACTGACGCCGGAAGCCGACGCTGGGCTATCAGAATCCACTGCAACAGAAGCGAGCAAGACCGCGACGCCCACGACATCATCATCTCTGGAAATGGCCGCCCCGAACCACCCGTTCGTCTCGTCCGATGTGTCTGGAAGTGATCTTCTCAGTGGGGTTATGCCCAACATTACTCCTCGCTGACGAGGAAGCAGCGATCGAAGTTACCTGGAAAGGTATTTATCGTTTATGTAGATAGGACTACCATAGATGGAAAGAAAATAAATAATGCTGTGCTTGCAAACAAATTCCACATCACTCAACAAACTATGCCGTTTAATGGTTGGATTCGTTTCTTGATTTTGTGAATCATGCCTACGATGTAGAATCTGTTTGTAAGCATAACTTTCCGTGAAGTAGATAGACTAGAACGTGGACCTATGTGGAGTTTATTCCGCCCTCAACATTTCCAAGTTTCTTTCTTGTAGTTGATGTACATTTATATTTATATGTGTGGTGGTGTTGTAAATTTTTTTTTGTACGTCGTTTGTCATGCCTTAAACTGCTTTATTATGAATGTCCATTCGGTTTTTTTTTAAAATTTTTTAATTAAAATTTAATCTGGATGCATGGTCGGTACTTTTTTATTTCCTTAAAGAGCATACAATAATTAGCAGATGAAGAGTATAATATGTTTGTACACTCTATTATATCGCCCCTTAAATTATCTTCTCCAAATAAGAATTATAATTGTTATTATTATTATCAATATGTTTTTAATGAACTAAAAACTGAACTTCAAATTAGAAATTTATAAAATATTTCTGTAGTTTAGGGATTAAAATGTGGGAACAATTGAGACTCCCGAGTTCGGGTACTTACTGACATTGTTCCTAGATTTAAGAGTCAGATGGCCACGTGCGCTTTTTGGTTACCTCCCGTTTAGGTTTAGATTAGAATAATTTTTCACCGCCTGTCTTGGGGATTTGTTTCTTTATTATTATTATTATTTTCTGTTTTTTCCCCTAACAATTGAGTTTGGGTTCTCTTTGATACCGCCGTTATACATTAATCGGTACATTAGAAAAACGCAGCGAAAGATAATTTTATATTTTAAATTTTTTTGAAAGCTAAATACTGCATATGAAAATCGAAAGTTAATAAATTGCCGGCAATCATTTTTATATTATTATGTAAAAATTTAATCTAGACAAAAAATTTTTATATTTAGAAATTTTATCTTGGTCTAATTAAAATTTTTTATTCTATTATACTATTGAAATTTGAAATTTTTGATACCAACTACCAAGCTTTCCTAAGTTTAACCATTTACGGACAACTACTAATTATGTCCCTTCACTTTTTTTTTTTAATTTTTTGGCCATTTTTCTTAATTAACTTGCATAAAACAATGTCGTCCCACGTGGTACCGTTCTTAGTGAACTCGTGTCTACCGCTAATGAACCACTGGAACCCTCTCTTCGCTGCTGTATATTAAGTACTACTTAATTGGACACCGAGGCGGAGAGCGAGAGAGCTCTATAGAGAGAGAGAGAGAGAGAAGCGAGAAAGAGATGAAGATCCTCCACGTCCCTTGCTTAGAAGACAACTACGCCTACATGTAAACCCCTTCCCCTCTCTCTCCCTCTCCCCCCTTCGCCTCTACAAACCCTAACGATCCCAATCCCTCCTCCTCCTCCTCCTTCTTCTTCTTCTTCTTCTTCTTCTTCTTCCGTTTTTGAATCGCTTCCGATTCTTTTCCAATCTCCAGAATCGTCGACGAGAGCACCGGAGAGGCGGCGGCCGTCGACCCCGTCGAGCCGGAGAAGGTCCTGCGATCGGCGGCCGAGATCGGCGCCGATCTCAAGTTCGTCCTCACCACGCACCACCACTGGTAATTCTCACGATTCCTCTCTTGATCGTCTCTATCAATTTCCTTGTAATTTTTCAGCTTATTATCGGATATATGATGGGGATTTTATAATTTATTTTTTAGTGGGTTTAGGGTTTTACTGCTTACCCATGTTTACTCGCAATATTCTCCAATTCTTTTTTGAGAATTGCTAAACAATTCGTGTATAATGTTTGCTTGTCCCAGTATTTTCCAAATTACTCACTAAAATATGTATGTTGACCAAAAAATTCGAGAAAACTACGATCACCTATGGGTTGATCGCCTCTAGTTCATGTATTTTGCTGTTATATATATGTATTTTATTGGATAAAAAAACTACTGTCATTTTTTTTCCTAGTTCTTCAAATTTTTGAGAACTAGGAAATTTCTAAGCTTGTCGAATTTAACCGGAGCGCCAAAATTATTAACTACTGTGAATTCGTAGGGATCATGCAGGTGGAAATGAGAAGATCAGGATGTTAGTGCCAGGAATTAAGGTTTACGGAGGATCTATTGATAATGTAAAAGGATGCACCAACAAAGTGGATAATGGAGATAAGTTGACATTGGGATCAGATACAAGTATACTTTGCCTCCACACGCCGTGGTTTGCTGCGTCTTCTTTTATTATTTTGTTGTTTGGACCAGCCATTATATATATATATATAGAACTAGGCTACTGTACTACTAATAGCACCGAGTCATTGTTGCTATTAGGTTTTCGGCTCTTGGATGAAGGGATGTACGGTTAGGATGATAATGGTTTCTTAGGGTTGAGTAAGTGGTTGGTTGAATAGTATAATCTAACTGATGAAAATTGTCAAATGAGAGATCTAATGGCGGAAACCTTGGTAGTACCAAGCGCTTGGTGCTATTGATAGCATAGGAGACCACTATTATCCTAACCTTACAAATCTTTATCCAAGGCCGAAAACTTATAAGCATCAATGACTTGGCGCTTTTAAAAGCATAGGAGTTCAATTCATGTATGTATATATATATCTTTATTACAGAGCTAGTTCAGTTAGGAACGCGAATTGGCCTCAGGGCCAAAATTTTGCAAACTTTTTAGTTAGAAGTGATTTTTTTTTCCTATGCTTTTATCAGCCACACTAAAGGTCACATAAGTTATTATGTGACGGGCAAAGCTGAAGAAGATCCTGCTGTGTTTACTGGGGACACATTAGTGAGTTGATATCCCATCCTCTATTAAGTTTTCTATCCCAAATCTTCCTTTCGACGGCGTAAGATCCTTTTAGTCACGTTATGCAGTTTATTGCTGGTTGCGGGAAGTTTTTTGAAGGCACTGCAGAACAGATGTACCAATCATTGTGTGTGACATTGGGTTCCTTGCCAAAGCCGACTAGAGTTTACTGTGGCCATGAGGTATAGTTTTCTTTCTGTTCTTTTTTCTTTTATTTTTTCTTTTTTTTCATCACTAAACCGTCCTTTTTATTAATTTATGTTCTTAAGGGTTTTTGCTAGCTATGAAGATCTAATAGACTACCTCCAACGAACCTCTTTTCTACACATTTTGATATCACATTAATTAGCTCAGCTTGATGTCTTGCTAAATCTTATCAATCTTTTTCACGGGAGAACCATTATCAGAAATGAATATGGACAAATGCAATTGTCGGGGAATGGGCATCAGATGTCGACAACTCGACATTATGAAGCTGCACATGATGTGCCTGATAAAGTAAATAATATATTCATGTGATCTCTTTGGGTCGAATAGGTTATCAGTTATTTGGATTCAAGCTATTAGGCCAAGCATCAACCTGCCTACGTGTGCCTACTATGATTGGCATCTCTTATTCTCTTACGTTCGTGATGCATTCTCAACGTAGTTCAGATTATCATGCAAGTCGTGCTGTGTAGTTTATGTATTTGCAATTTTTATTGCTTTTGCTTAGTTGCATAACGATGTCTCTTATAAAGATAGTAAAGAGAAGCCTAACATGTGATTCTGTTACTAGTACACGGAAAAGAACTTGCGATTCGCTTTAACTGTTGAGCCAGAGAATGAGAAGATATCGCAGAAGCTCTCATGGGCCCAGCGTCAACGACAAGATGGATTACCAACAATTCCCTCAACCATCGGGGAAGAGTTCGAAACTAATCCATTCATGCGAGTTGATCTACCAGAAATACAGGTATTTTCTTTATTTATGGTTCAGTGCTAGAGACGTTAATGAAGAATGTTTATAAATACACCCTATTTTATAAATCCACTCCAGATTGGGTGGATCGAATTTCTTAGAAAATTTCAGGATGTCGATCAAGGAGTGGAGTCATTAGAGAGTACTGGGGATGTGCCACAGCTTGTGTTACTAATTTGTTGATGTACGACAAACTAGATATTTGTAAAAGATAAAATGCTCTAACTAATGCATTTTCCTTGGCAATAAATGCACGATCCACATAGCTCATGCACAGTTGAGTGGAAGGTAATATCTGGATTCTTATGTGCTTGGGAATGTGAAAAGCTCATGCTTTACTGCTGTACCGTTAGATTCTCTTTCTATGTTTTGGAGCTTCCTCTAGATTCTTTTTCAACAAGAACACACCTCATCGAGGTAAATAAGGCAAATGTTAGATTGTCGCACGTTGCTGCTACCTCAAGAAGTTCATCCTGTAAGTAGTTTCAATCTAGAATTTGAAAGGAAAGGCGGTACTGAATTAGGTTGCCTCTCATGAGTTTTATGATTTAATGGATGGAAATGATTAAAGGGATAATCTAACGGTGGAAAATTTAATAGCACCAAGTACTTTGTGCTATTAGAAGCATCCCAGTCGGACTCTTTCTTCGTGATGTCCACAGTAAATATCCTTCCTTTTTGTCGTAATTTGATGCAAGTCTACACATTTGAATCACTCTCCATTTTCACGCCCTGTGAAACTAACATTGTTTACTCTGCAGAACAAAGTTGGTTGCGGTTCTCCCGTCGAAGCCCTCAAGGAAATAAGGAGGCTAAAAGACAACTGGAGAGGTTGATTAATACTAGCCTGCTTTCTGAGTTTCAAGATGCATGTTATATAAGGCTCTACTTGTGTTCTGTTGCAGCTGGACAAAGTATGTTGTGAACTTTATAACCCAGAAATAAGTAAATGTGCTGCAGCTGCAACTACTGGGTAAGTAAATGCAAATATGCAATGCGACGACTCTCTTATGATGCCTAATACTCTCTAATAATCTAATAGTGCACAAACTAGTTGGTATAATTGGAGATTTTTCGTGTAATATGTTGGCCAATTGGCCTTCACTTGTTCTTTAGAAGCTAGTTTTAGATGTTTATATGTGAATGTTATGGTGTCAAAATTTTTTTTTAAAAAATCCATCAATGTGCATCATTGTTTAATGGAGCTGCATAATTGGATTGAAGATGTTTCTATCCCATGATTTTTGTGTTTGTTTAGCTTGGTGTTTGTTAGCCATCATAATATGGTGCTTGGATTAATTCTTTTGCTTGTGCCCAAAAGAAAAAAAATATAAAAATATAAATAAAAACCCTGGTCGTAAGGAAATGTTTGATTCTACCGGCTTTTGTCCTCTCAATGCTAAGTAACATTAAAAGATTAAATTACATCAAAATTGATGGTGAAAAAAACGAGTTCTAATTCAAGGGTAAGCAGGTCACTTGCACACGAAAAGACTTTTGGCTGCCTACTCATTTGTTATACCATTTTCGGAGATTTTTTTCTACTTTAGAATTAATATGTTATAATATAATATCAAATTACTCCGTATTTATGTGCGTTTTTTGGATGGGCAGTAAAGTTTAATATTTGTTACACAAAATGATCTATATTATTATATTATATTTATATTTAATAAAATTATATTACAGTAGATTTTAGGTTAGGTAAAAGAAATAGAAATATCTGGGATAAAACTAAAACCAATGTATTTGCTGGTGATTTTATGCGTCTCATTTATATGCAGTGACATCGGCCTAACTCTCCTCTCTCCTCCTCCAACCGGCCCGGCACTCTTCTCCTCTCTCCTCTTCCCCTTTATCAAGAAATGGTCGTTTCCTCCCTCCTTCTATAATAATTATTTTTTTAAAAAAATTAGAATAAAATAAGAATAGAATTAGACCAATCCGCTCATTCCTCCTATCATATACTCCATTAACAAAAACAAAGAGAAAGGGAAAGGGAAACGAGAAAGAGAAAGCGAAAGAAAAACTATAGATAGAGTAAGATACACGAAGAAAGCCTCGAATCATCGTCGTCGTGTTCTTCGCGATCGCCTCTTCTTCTAGGGTTGGTATCTCTAGGGTTAATTTTGCTCCCTGTGTTCGGCGCCATTGATGGAGCCCTCCGGTGGGAACTCCGATCCTTACCGGAACCCTAGCTCCGACGCCGCCGATGGATCTTCTCGAAGGTACAGGGTCCAATTCTCCGCCTCGAACCTCATCCAGGCGCCGCTCTCGGCCTTGCTGGAGTACTCCGGCATCTTGCGGACGAGATCGAGCCATTCCGAGGGCGGCGAGGGCTTCGTCGCGCGCCTCGACGACTCCGCCGCCCGCCGCGGCGCCGGTGTCGGCGGAGGAGGGGGAGGGGAGGTGACGATTAGGATCATCGGGGCCGGGGAGCACGAGGGTTTGAGGTTGGGGGACGCGCCGCATCAGGCATTGGCGGATCCGATGGCCTCTGCATCGGAGAGGCGGGGAGGAGGAGATGGAGGAGGTGGTGGTGAGGGGATTGAGGAGATGGTTTCTTCTTCTTCTTCTTCTTCTTCTGTCTCGGCACCTTTGCCGCCTTCGATCTCAGCTGTCGGCCCGCAGAATTCGGACGGGGAGGCGAATGCCACGGGAGGGAATAGAGATGTCTCTAACCAGAGATACGATATACAGCAGGTCGCGAGGTGGATTGAGCAGATACTGCCTTTCTCATTGCTTCTGTTGGTGGTGTTCATAAGACAACACTTGCAAGGTATCTTGTCCTTGTTGATGTTCCTTCAATCTTCTCTAATCATGTGTTCTGTTTGTTGCTTGGGAAATTGATGAGTGAAATGTAGGCAACTATGGATTGTAGTATTAGTTCTCGTATGCCCAATACTTCTTATGTTTTTCTTGCAGGTATTTTTTAAATATTTTGTGTAGATGTTTGAAGCTTTGTTGACAATTTGAACTGCCCTTCCTTTGTATCTGGGAGGTGGAATGTGAAATGGTTTTCATATTTGAGGATCTTTAAAAGAATATATTGTCTAGATGCTTTCGGGTAAGCTGTTAGGGGACATGCTCAAAAAGTTTCTTGCGATTGTTGGCTCATCAGATATTGTCTTCGTGGAGCACTCCTAGTTAGATGGATTTTCATTATTGTAGCTCTTTCTACAATATTCTTAACAGCAAGGGAATAATGAAGAAGATTGGTGCATTATCATAGCTGATGTTGAATATTGATTGGCGCTTCGCAGATTTAGATATTCTAGAAATCATAGTAGAACATCGTGAACTCTATGATGCTCAAACTGTGTCATTAAATGACGGATTGGCACATGGGTTAAGAACTTGCCATTAATCATGACATGAGATTTGTGAAGGCAGCAAATAAGATTTGCTTTTGTCCATAAAGAATGACATAAGAGTCTGCTTTTGAAGTTGATAAGCAGAACTATTGTTTTATAATTAGGGATACAAGTCAGTAACTACTGTCCTTCACTAGAATGGTTTAGGTCTTCCACATGCCATGTTTTGTGATTGTATCATGACTAGTTTTTGTTGCCTCTCGTATTTATCAATTTATTTCAGTGTGTTTTCTTGGGGATTGTAGTGGAGCATTTTGAACATTTTATAATTATAATTTATAGTTGTGGTTTTCTTTGTAAGTTCTTAGTTTTCATTGCTGATGTAAGAGGATCAACCAGATGTTGCACTTTTTTGATAGCTGATGTATAAATGTTATATATTTACCTTGCTATCATCGAAGCAGAACATTCCTGAATATAGGAGATTTACATGATAATTGAGATCAAAGTCCTTACTAGGTGCTTTGGCTTAAGAATATAATTGGTAACTATTAAATTTTTCCGTTTCTTTTTAGTTAGTCTCATCTAATTTCTTGGGTCTTTGATTTTTTTTTTTTTTTTTTTTTTTTTTTTTTTGCATGAGGATAAAATTACTGATCTGACTGCTTTTTAGATCTTCCCAGTCATTTCAGAAATCACAGCTTTTTTATCTTTCTACTTTTGTTTAAGAATAAGCAGAATAACTATATGCATCTGAATTCACTATTTCCTCTCTCGATAGAAATATGCATATATAGTTGTATTTCTGGTTGTAGTACCCTATATCAAATTTCATAATACTTTCATGAGAACTTATACAGGCTTCTTTGTTACAATTTGGATTGCTGCTGTCATGTTCAAGTCCAATGACATATTGCGGAAGCAGACTGCTTTAAAGGTTTGTTGTTTGCTGTTGATCAATTTTTTAGTAGAATTTAATAGCACTTTCGGAGTTTGCTACACTTAACACATGTTTTAAGAAATTCACCTGCAAGTTGTTATTTGTAGTGTGAACTTGATAGTATGGAAAGTGATACAGATGCAGCGGCGTGCATGTTAGCACATGGATTTCAGTTTTCACATAAAAGTTGGCTGTATCACAGAAAATTGATGCTTTTTAGTTTCTAACCTATGAATACAAATCTTGAAATTTACCTATATTCTGCTGGAAGTAGTATTGGGCATGACATTCATATAAGATGTGTTCAAGTAGTTAACAGACTAATGGTCTTTTCTGTTTTTTTTTCCCCCTTTCTTTTTTATGTCTAAAGGGAAATCATGTGGTATCAGTGCCGAATGTAATACTTATGAGTTGCTTAAACTAAATAGATAATATTTAGAAAGATACTCCAAAGAAAGTAAAATTTCGCTAGTCCGATTTTAGGTGGTTGTTGATAAACATGGGATACTAATACTGTTAGCAGGCCCATCAACAGTATGCATTTTCCCGGAGGTTTTTGTAGCTGCTTGGTATATTTCTAGAAGATACCTTTTTAACTTAGGGCAACCTTGTTCATTTTTTACATAGTAGTGACACTAACCATCATGTAAAAGCTGTAAAGCAACTCTTTGCCTCCCTTTTTTAGCTTTTCAGTGTCATTTAATTGCTTGGAAGCTAGAAAAGCCTGAGCATTCCATGTAGCAGTTAATGTCTGACATATGTGTTTTCGTTAGATGTTTAAAGCATTCATTTATCGCGTACTTATTTCTTCCTTGTAGATAAAGCATTGGGAACATCATGTAAGTAGTGTGTACATAATACTAGTTGTTTATTTTTATTGCTTTGTCTTGTCTGCAGGGAGAGAGAAGAACTTCAGTGCTTATTGGTATTACATTAGTCTTCGTGATTCATGTGTTTGGAGTCTATTGGTGGTACAGGAACGATGACCTTCTCAGACCATTAATCTTGTTTCCTCCAAAGGAACTACCACCATTTTGGCATGCAATATTTATAATTATGGTGAATGGTACAAACTTTTTTCTTGTCAATGAATACTAAAGTTCACTTGCGTGAATTGTTGCTTCATATATTCTGTTACAGAATGAATATTCCTTGTGAATGAATACAGTGCACGATGCAATCTTTTAAAATCACATTCTATTCTTCTAAAGATTTAGCATTTGATATATCAGAATGCACATTATGTTCTACAAAATCTTTACAAGTCAGATGTAAGTCTTTTATGCATTATGTTAGATCGAATTGAATATGTCCATCAAGTAGTTCAGTTTATTACTCACCCATGTGATAAGATAGCAATGACCTATAATTTATGCTCAGCTCATGATTAGCTGTTTATGTCATGTCATATGCAATTTAGAGCTTGTCATGTTCCCTCGAGTGTGGCTACTTGTCTGGGAAGATTCATGTTAGTCTTAAATATATGGAATGCTATAATACATATGTTATCTATTCCAGATTCTGCTACAGAGTCATTTGTCCTTAGTCAAGTTGTTTGTAGTATAAATATTGTCTTGTAGAACTGTTGGCAAAAATATGCTATGTGGTCAGAAAGAAAATAACTATTATTTCTTACTTTTGTAGTTTTCAAATTTTTATATTTCTAATTGTTATTTTCCAATTGTATGTTAAAGCATTTCTTTTTGGAAGATAGCTGTCAATATGATTGCTCAATCAGTTGTTGCAATTTTCAGACATATTGGTGCGGCTGGCTGCTATGATTATTAAAAGTACCCTGTTGATCTACTACAAAAACAGCAAGGGCCATAATTATCGTAAGCAGGTACACTATTTTGCTTTAACTTTTACGTTTTCATCATTGTTTGTGTTGTACGTTTCGAAATTTTCTTGCATTTGTATCAAGTTGATTCTGGAGCTAGCAATTTTAGACGGTGGAACTGTGTTGCTTGTTAAAAATTATATTTGTGAATCAAGCTTGCTAATCCTTGGATCTACAAGGACGTAGCCCACTAATATTAGCAACTTGTTGAGTCCAAGTCCAAACCACTGGCTTAAAATTGCTTAAGCCCAAGTTGATAGTACTAGAGTGGTTAGTCCTCTATAGTCTCTGCACAATCGCTTTACTATCCAATATGAGAATATCAGGTTTTCACAAACTTCCTCTTGTTTACACCATGGAGTCCTCATGAGGCCCAATTACACATGAGTTTAGGATCGAAAGGACTGAAGGGACTAAAAATTGTTGGAGCGGTTCTCTAAATTGTATGTACTATCTGGAGTACCTTTATGGCATTGCTTCGAGGGTTACTTTTGATACCTGCTTGAAACACAATGACCAAGAAAAGAGATATGCGACTTTTCTCAAATTTTGTTCGAAGTGACATGTCTCAGTTTTATATGAATTGGTTTATATATAAATTAGAAGTTCTCGTGCCTTCATTTTTCCACTCATCTATTATTTTATGTGCTTTCCTATGCATGAATTATCCAACTTCTGAGTTCATGCTATCTCTTGTGCTTAATTGTCATTTTTGTATTTACAGTCTTAAAATTTGCTAATCAAGTAGTTTTAAGGACATTCTCCACATTTTTCAGGGTCAGCTGTTGACTCTTGTGGAATATCTTCTACTTTTGTACCGCGCTTTGTTGCCAACTCCTGTTTGGTACCGATTCTTCCTGAACAAGGACTACGGAAGTCTCTTTTCTTCTCTTACTACAGGGTTGTACCTTACTTTTAAATTGACTTCAGTTGTCGAGAAGGTATCGTCTCTACCTGTTAGTCCTCTTTTAGCTTATCTCTAAATTGTAAAGATGTAGTTCCCTGATGGTAGAACGTAACTGTCCACATAATATCATAATATATAATAAGGCATATGAGGATTGAACCCATTGACATTCTCTCAGACTGGTTACTTTCAGGTTCAATCATCTTTTGCGGCATTTAAGGCGTTGTCACGTAAGGATGTGCATTATGGGTCTTATGCAACAATAGAACAGGTAAACTCTCACTTCTTCCTGTTACCACTTGGTCTAAAATTGTGAAATTGCATTTATGCCTTTGTTGTAATGCTCCACCATGCTAACTATGGGTAGTTGCATATAATATCCATTAATAGTTCAATTGTTCGCCACTTTCTGTAAGTCTTTTTGATATTTTTGAACCATTATGCAGTCAAAGCAATAGGATCACCAACTTTAGTGTTGTATGCTTGCAGATAAATATTTTTATCTTGGAATCCCACAAATGGGTCTTTTTTTTTCCAAAATGGAATTCACATGTTAATTTCTTTTTCAGATTCCCGGTTAGTCCTTTGGCTACATATTTTGCCAGTAGGGTTTTTTGTGGTCGTCTTTCATTCTTGGACACTTCTTTAAAAACTAAATGACAATATGAATATGCCGTCTTATGTTGTCTCCAGCTCTTAGTTACTTCTTTGGGCAATCTTTGCAACCTCCTATGACTGATACGTGACTTTGGCTTCCTCAATTACCTTTTGCTGAAGAATGCTTCTTTTAACCGGCACAGTGATCCATATGAAATATCTAGCATATTAAATAGGTCTCCTTTGGAAGTTCATGATTGATGCATAAGCTGATCTCTTGATTGATCCTGTGCAAACCTGTTGAGTAAAGTGAGTAGACTTAGACAAAATAAATTGAGAGGGACTAAGTTTATTGATTTCGAAATTATGCTGTTGTAAGGTGAAATACGTCCTTGCACCAGGAAGATGTAAACCTGGTTCGCCTTTGAAGGTCAAATAACTATCCGGTCAAATAACTATCCGAGCCTCTATTTGGACATTGCAGATTTTCCTGTTTTACTGACTCAAAATATTGTCTTAGCATTTAGGATGCACTTGACTCAAGGGTAAACAGATTCACAACAATTTTTAAGAGTTTAATCAAAAACCTTCTGATTTTACCATCTAAATTCAAAAAATATACGTCGCAAGATTTGCTACTATACCCATTGTTTTCATGGCTTACAATCCTATCTGGTTGTCATTGATAGGCACCATAAATCCCTTATTTTTGCTCTTCTTTAAATTTCAATGCGTGGAAATGAAGGGCAATAATTCCTTAAAGCAGAAACAAATAGTATCAAAACATGTTTTAGATGACACCAAAACCTCGAAGCACTGATTAAGGTCTTGGAATCCATTCGAACATAATGGATATGATGATGGTGCAGGTTTTAGCTGCAGGTGATATGTGCGCCATCTGCCAGGAAAAGATGCATGCTCCTATCCTCCTTCGCTGTAAACATATCTTCTGCGAAGATTGTGTATCTGAATGGTAATTAATACATACTGTCTTTACCCTTTCTTCTCCGCTATGTTCAAGATTTTAACAATTCAATGCTAAGTTTCTGAATATATCTTACTTCTGGTGTCCTCTTAACATAATTTTTTTAAGCTTTGCAACTAGAGAGGTGTTAGTGTAGTGCAACTTCAATTTTGTCTAACTAAAGCCCTATGGTATGTAGGCTTACGTCTTTACCTTGTACCAGCCAAATACTTTAAATATTGTCATCGTTTTAAAAATTATCTGCCACCGTCTTCCCTAGTTCTTTATGGATTTTGAGGCTGTCACAGTGACACCATATGGCTTCCTTCGAAAGATTTGATAACAGTGCAATTTAATCTAGCTTCACATTCATCTTTAACTCTTTTTTGTTATAATTATCAGATTTTTTTTCCCCCCATCAATTGTATTTATGTAAACCCTGCTGTATAGGTTTTTTTATGTTTTTTTTTTAGTGTAAAAAAGACATAGTGTACATAGTATATTACTACATTGAACTCTCCATGAAGCTGCTGTTTCATATTGTTGACAAAGTTGTAAGCTGCATTTGGCCCTTTTTTATGTTTTTCAGAGAATGGTCTAGCCTATTTAGAAGGCCACTAACGGGCTAGTTTGTGTTCCAGGTTTGAGAGAGAACGAACGTGCCCATTATGCAGGGCATTGGTCAAGCCAGCAGATCTCAAGTCATTTGGTGACGGTTCGACGAGCCTTTTTTTCCAGTTATTTTAGACCATGCAGGAGCAAACTAAAAAAAAAAAAAAAACATTACACTGGATGCGCAATCCTATCAGAAACCACAAGGACGGGTATTTGCCGAGATCGATTCTGAAATATCTCATCATTATAATTATTGTTTCTTTCTCCTGTATTCAATCTGTATAGGCCCTTTTGTGGGGAGCGCAAAATTTTTAGTCAAAAGAGCACTGTTTTTCATCTTCATGTAGATAACTGCAATTATAGAGTTACAAGGTAAGTTGATAAGAGGGGGGATGCGGCGCACAGCTTGAGACTGCCCGGCTATCTACGCCTATCCGTGCCCGTTTGAATCTCCACAACCTCGTTTATCCCTCGGACTTCTACGTCTCGAAAGTTATATTCTTTCCATGTTGTGGATATTCAAAGAGAAGAATGGATGTTAGATGCTTGGGCAGCCCTAGCAGGCAATCCCGGGAAACACTCATTTACAAGGCACGGCTTTGCCGGCTACGCTGCAACTACTTGGAATATATATATATGTATACAGTCGTAATGGTTTTGTCTCCGTTGATGATGCCACTTAGCGGCGGAGCGGAGCTCAACAATTCCAGTCGTAATGATGGAAAAGGTTAAGCGACGCTGCGAGACTTGCGATATGCAGGGATCGTTTATGGTGAGTTGCACGGTTGCATATGTTTTCTCCTTAGAAGTGATTCATGTTATTTCAACATTTTTTTTAGAAGATTATCCTACTTTATCAGGTGATCACCCTTTCCCTGTGGTCAGTTGGTAGATTAGCCACTACTACAGTTTTTAATTTAATTGGGAAAAGTATGATTTTTTTTTTCAAAAAAGAAATACATGGAAATTTTTCTTGTATAGTTTTCTGCACGTTCTGTTTTAAGAAAAATTAGCTTTTGTAAGAAATTTTTTTTTTCAAGTTATATGATATACTAGCATTTCATTTTTCAGTTTTTTTTAAAAAATAAATATTATTTTTTCGTAGAATGTGGAAAAAAGCTAAGTTTCTTAAGATGTGTATAGCGGTGTGTTTATTCATCATTCGTACCGACATCAAGCTATCTTATGGTAGGGAGCGCTACTGGAGAGATCACGCATGTCCGGGTAGGTTTAAGATCTTATTGTGATTTCTTTGTAGTGTATTGTGTTTACTTTGTGTGCACTGTTTTTCCGCTAAGGGCATGTTTGTTTTACTGAAACTGGACTTTGGGTTGAAGTGGGCTTTGTGTTGAATTGGAGCTCGGTGAAAATTACTTTTTTGCTGTTTGTTTCGTAGTTATGGAAGTAAAGTTCTATCAGTTCTATTGTTTGTTTGGTAGGAAGTGTATAATATAAAATTATAATTTATATATAAATGATAAATATTTTAATAAATAAAAATAATATAATTATATTTTTATATAATTAAAATTTAATTTAAAATAATTAAATTATTTTTTATACATAAATTACAGTAATACAATAATAAAATTATAAAGTAAAAAAATATTAATATTTAATTAATCAATTTTTATCCTATTTTAAATGTACAAACTAAATAAAAAAATTTTAAAACTTACCTAATCAATTTTTATCATATTTAGATATATTAATTGAATAAAAAAATAATTAGTAATATAATTAAATATATTTAAATATAAGTAGCTATATCTATTATATTATTTTATAAATTTTTTTTCACCTCTCTTCACCGTTATTGACTTCGGCCCACGATGGGGCGAAGTTAATTACGCCGTTTGAGATTAACTCGAGTTTCGATCGTAAACTTTTTATGGCGAACCAAACAATGGAAGTGATAGTTTAGAGCGAAAACTACTTTTCTCCTCTTCACTTCTGCCCCACTTTTATCCAAACAAACATGCTCCAAACAAACCTAAAATTGGCCTATCAAAGGTTGCTTTGGGGGTGTCTTTTGCAAAATTTGAAATCAAACTGAATAAAAAATCAAAATTTCAAGCCCAAAATTGAATTGTAATTTGAAAAAATAAAAAAAATGTAACTAAAGTAAAAAAAAACGAAAATGTAATATATATTTATGGAGAATTGAGATCTTTATGTTTTTAGAAATTTTGAGTTATTGGTGTTGGTAGATTTTTGGTTTTTGGATGAAACTTTATAGAATTAGGATAATAGTGGTCGCCTAGATTGAGCACGTGATTGGTGAAATAATATAATTTGAGGGGGTGGAATTAGTCAAAATGATAGGTTAAGCACTTGGGCTTTTAATAGTACCGTAGTGGGACTCTCTCTCTCTAGATTAAAGATGTCCGTGGATCGGGTCGGGTCTGGGTAATTAATATACTGTACCCATACCCTAAAAA
Organism: Ananas comosus; assembly: GCF_001540865.1. Taxonomy (NCBI): domain Eukaryota; kingdom Viridiplantae; phylum Streptophyta; class Magnoliopsida; order Poales; family Bromeliaceae; genus Ananas; species Ananas comosus. The sequence goes on along the minus strand of NC_033624.1, from coordinate 13,219,801 downwards.
GAAATGGTTACAAAAAAATATATATATCCTACCAATTTAACTTCGGGTCCGGATTTGGGTACTAAAGTTACCAATATACCCATCGGGTCTATTTGAGCGGGTCTGGGTAGTGACTACCCGTATACTACCCGTTCAAGACCGGATATGGATCGGGTCTAGATCGGGTACGGATATCCGTATAAATATATATTTTTTTATAAACTTTATTAAATAGTCAATAGACAAACTATAAAGTCCACCATANATATATATATATATATATATATATATATATATATATATATATATATATATATATATAGTAGGACTATTATACTCTTATGCGTATTAGGCCCTTCGAACTCATAAGTTGTTTTCGATGATGGGGCTTCCGAATCGACGATCTACTCTGTTAAATATAATTTAGAGTATTTGAAACTTCTAAAAAATAAATTTTGTAATTTTTCGAAACTATAATAAAGTTCATCAAACGGGCATAAAATGAACGGTAAAAATCGAACGACGTCCTAAAATTAGATGATCAAATTTTCTAATTTAAGATCGGAGTTATTGATCATTATCTAGATAGTGAATAGAATTTTTGAAAGTCAACCTATTCCAATTCTTTTACATCGTTAAACTGGCAAATATTCCATACCAGTTGTTAAAAATTATCAATTTTGTGAGCTTTTGATCGTAAGGTAAATGATGTCGAAAAATTATGAAATTTGATTTCTAGAAATTTTAAATACTCTAAATAATGTTTAACGGTATGAATCGTCGATTCGGAAGTTCTATTATCGAAAACAACTTATGAGTACGAGGGTGATCGTACTCATAAGAGTATAGTAGCCGGACTCTATGCTAGTGTTTGGTTGGGGATTAAGGGGTGGAATAACCCTTTAACCCCCAATTAATACCCAAACACCACCCTTATGTGGTGAGGTTAGTAAACCCCACCCCAAACCGGGTTACAAGGGATAACCTGGTTTGGGGTGGGGTTTACTAACCCCACCCCCCCTTCCAGCTTTATCCCCGCACGTCTCCCCAGGCTCCACTTTCCCCTTTCTCCTCTGTTGCTTCTTCCTCTTCCTCCCCATTCTCACCCCAAAGCTTTACGCCTTGCTCCCCAAGCTTAACCTCCGGATCCCCTTCACCTCTGCCCGAAGCCCCTCCGGTCGTCGCCTGACCTCCCCTCTTGTTGCCTCACCTTCGGTCGTCGCCTCACCTCCCCTCATCGTCTCCTCACCTCCCCTCCGGCCTCACCTCCGGTCGTTGCCTCACTTCCCCTCATCGTCGCCTCACCTCCCCTCCGGCTTCACCTCCTGTCATCGCCTCACCTCCCTTCGCCTCACCTCCCCTCCAGCCTCACCTCCGGTCGTTACCTCACCTCCCCTCGTCAGTGTTGGTTGTAAGTGCCTCACATCTGGCCAAACCCTTTGCTACTTCTTCTTCGTCGATTCCGCGAAACCCATTTGTTGGATCTAGCTTCTCACGCTCGATCTGTGCCCGCCTTCATCAGCGATTTGCTTGTTGATTTTTTTTTGGGGGGCTTTCTTCACCTGCGATCTGTGCCGGCTTTAACCTGCAATTTGGTTGTTAATTCGGTTGGTGAATCTTCTCGATTTGGGGTTTTCTTCACCTGCGATTTGTGCCGGCCTTAAGCTGTGACTTGCTTGTTGATTCGGTTGTTGATTCTTTGTTTTGGGGTTTCTTCACCTGCGATCTGTGCCGGTCTAAATCTGCGATTTTGTTGTTGAATCTTGGTTTTCTGGTTTTCTTCGCCTGTGAACTGTGTCGCCCTTCTCACGCACGATTGTTGCTGTCGGAGAGGCTTCGTGCTACCAACCGTGGGCTTCGCTTCACATCTTGCCAATTGCGGATTTTTTGTACACCCTTACTGTTCGTCCCTGTAGTTTGCTTGGGCCGATCCCTGTTTTCGGGTTCAGATTAATTTGTGAGGCGTGGGTATCTCTGTGCTTGCCTGTGGACATCCTTGAGCTTGGTATATTTGCTATAGACATGCTACATTTTCCTAACTTTTCTATTTATCCAATATCGGTGAAATAAACCAAACGAATTTGCATGCTAGTTGGTATAATGAAGATGATGCATATTGGTAATTCAGATCATACTTTTGCATTTTCTGCTGCATGTTCAATATCGATATCTGATAATACTTGCGCATATTCTCGTTGCTATATGAAATCGCCATGTTATTCATACTCTCCTCTCGGATGTCGTGATGAAGAATTGTAGATACACTGAGGGAAAGATATACTGCATGGAAAGATGTGGTTTGGCGATGATGACGGTTCCCAATTAAGATTAGATGGATGGCAACGATTGAAAAATCAATGCAACCCCATTTTTGTTGGAAACCACTTGAGCCATTTGTGGGAACGAACCATCTCAACCTTATTTCGACGAACATGCATTTGTACATAGGAGACAGATATATAATTAAACATGTAATTTATCATTGATTTAAATAGACCCTTGTAGCCATTATACACTATACTTGGTAGTGAAAAACAAGTCTTGCATTTAACTCATATTCATGCATCCATCATGCACTCTTTAATTATAAACTACAGATGTGTCCATTCAAGAAAGTTTCTAAGTCCAAACAGAAGCAACGTGGGCTCGCAGATGAGTCACCTATTGAGGTTAGCGGTGGTATTTATATTGATACAAGAACAATGAGTCAAAATTAGAGCAACATGTTGGATGCACAATTATTGGGGCTAATGAGAGATGAACATACATTTGGTAATTGCGTAAATCGGTCATTCACTCTGATTGCTTGGAAGAGGATGGTAAATGATTTCAACAGTCGAAATAATTTGAACCTAACAAAAACACAATTGAAGAATCGATTTAAAGTGTTAAAAAATACTTTCAATTTATACCATTCTTTTGCCAATAAGAGCGGGTGGGGATGGAACTCTGACTTATACATTCCCACACCTGGTGATGCAAGAATCTGAGATTCTGTAATAGCAGTAATTACAATTTTTTTTATAATAGCGTTACTCTGTTATTAAGACATGTATATTAGATGATAGTATTAAATTATTAATATCATTTGTTCAGGAGAATCCGGCGTACGCCAGGTGTAGGGATAAGCCCTTTCCCGTCTACGATGATATTGAATTTCTTACCCAAAATACAACTGCGACAGGAAGATATGCATTTATAAGTGCTGTGGAGACTCCCCCTACAATTGAAATCTCCTTTGGGTCATCCCCTGGTGAGGATGATACTATTGCTTGCATTAGAATGTCAGCTTGTAATATCTCATCGGAGCCGTTCGAAGCAGGGGCATCTGGGTGCGCTAGAAATGCTAACAATGATGAAGCAAATACGTTACGCTCCCCAAGCCCTCGCGTGATGCGTACAACTGGTGCAAGTGGTTCTGGTCATAGCTCTGGTAGTAAAAGAGCTCAATCTCCAGAACACAGCAATAAGCAACTACAAACGACATCTACATCTGGGGGACGAAAAAAGAAAGTAGATGCCCGGGCTTCTGCGATGGCCAACATGGTGGAGCAGGGAAAGGAAAAGCTTGTTTGAGTGCGGCAACTATGTCAGGTAGAGCTGAGCAGTCGCGCTGATATGCCATCGTAGAACCAATGCATGCAACGAGTGTATGGGATGACAGGGTTAAGTGATGATCACATCTTGGCTATCATCGACGCATTTCAGGAAGATAAGAATCGCAATGCTTTCATGTCATTGAATGACAAGCATGCAAAAAAGTGGGTTGAATGACAAGCATGCAAAAAAGTGGGTTGAGCGACAACTTGCGCAGAAAAATGTTATCTATAGGTAGTTATTTCCCGGGCTTTAGACAAATGGCGTATTGGTAGTTGTTCTTCATCGTTCCTCGACCTATGTTGCGTGTGGTAGTGTATTATGTTGTATGTTACTTTGGTTTATGTTACCTGTAGTCTTAGCTTTACATAGTTTCTAGCTTGTGGTGGTAAATGATGATTGTATGATGTTTTGATTTATGTTTTCTCTACTCTTATTAGCTTTATATATTTTTCTGCTGTTGGAACATTATTATGTGCTTGCGCCATTTATATTATCTCTTGCTATAGCTATATATTCGTGTGCATTTATTTAATTTTGTTATAATTTATTGCGTGCTGATTTATTCGGTATTTACAACAGTTGGATTTTGAAAGACATTAATGGCGAACGCACTATATAAAATAATTTTTTCTTCGGCGACCATAGCCACCGTTATGACAATATTAGATGACGATGATGAATCTTTCGAGGCTATGCTGCTACTTGAGTTAGAATCTGCACCAGTTGCAAATAGAGTATTTAGACAAAGGTATCGGACTCGGCCGTTTATTGGAGATCAAATGTTGTGTGATATTTTGTCTGGTCATCATGAACACTGCTACCATCACTTTCGTATGAGTGCAACTTTATTTATTGCACTCCGCGATACTTTAGTCGAGAGGGGTTGATAAGTAGCACAAGAAATATGACTGCTGATGAGCAGTTGGCATATTTCTATATGGCGTGGCAAACTGAATTTTGGCAAAAACATTCCAACATTTTGGAAAAACCATCAGTAGACATTTTAACAATGTTGTACGCGACATTGTGAGGCTAAAAGATGACTACATAATGTTGCCATTTCTATCATTTCAAAGTAACCATACACGCTTATATATATAATACATTGGTATATAAATAAATTTTATTACTAATATTTTTCATCTTTTCTTTTGTAAACTGCAGAATGCTATTGGTGCGATCGACGGAACACATATTCCAGTAGTGGTCAGAAGGAGCAAACAAGCACCATTTCAATGTCGAAAAGGATTTACCTCACAAAATATGATGGTTGCGGTGCCATTTGATCTAAATTTTTTATTTGTATGCACAGGGTGGGAAGGTTCTGCTGTCGATATGAGAGTATTTCGATGGGCGTGAGAATTAGGTGGCTTCGTTGTTTCCGAAGGTATTGTTGCTAATAATTTTTCTGTTTAATTAAAATATATATGAACACTATTCTAGATAATTCCTGTCTACTTATGACATTTGGTAATTATATTATTTGCAGGCAAGTATTATTTAGTAGACTCGGAATATGCAAATACAGAAAAATTTCTTGTACCCTATAGAGGAGAGCGTTACCATATTAGTCAGTTTGACGCAAGCACACGGGCCCGCGTTCATCGAAATCCATGAGATTTGTATAACCACCGGCATACTCAATTAAGAAATGTGGTTGCGAGGACATTTGGCATTTTGAAGAAGCATTTCAAAATTCTAAATGTAGCAACACCGTTTTCGTATAAAGTTCAATGCTTGATTGCTATAGCATGTTGTATAATACATAACTTTATTCGTCGTCACCAAGCAAATAATAACATTTTTTCTGAGAACCTAGATGAACAGGACGCTGAAAATGAAGGTGGAGAAGGCGGTGGAAGTAATTAATGACTCCTAAAATGGTGAGGATCTTCGTGCTAATATTACAAACCAATTGTGGAACCCTAGAATATAATTTTATCTAAATTAGATAATTGTATTGCTATTTGGTAGAATTAAGTGCAGTGGTTATATTGTTATTTGACATTTGTAAGATGATGATGTATGAGATGCATATGCTTTGTAATACTTGCTTATTTATGTATGGAATATGTATTAATGATATATATTGTGATGATATTTTCTGCGTTGAACATTGGTAGGTAGATCATGTTGGTAGATGTAATTATTTTTTAACTCTGTTATATATTTGTACTCTTTCAAACTGTTTTGGTTGTAAATGTCATTATTTTTTTCTGGAATGTGTTGTTATCTTTGTAAATGTTCATTGATGTACAGATTGATTTGATGTACTTAAATATTTGTGTATTATTAATGCTATCCGAATAGCAATGCTAAATTTTATCAAATTTCGCAACGTCTCGTATGACCGTCATAAGTGAAGTGCAAAAGTTGAGCGTACGTGCTGTGATGGTTACATGTGCTTATTGGAAGTAACAATGTTATCGGCACAAATTGGAATTGAAAACGCCTAACGGTACTCAACTCCACTAGGGGCTAAATTTGAAAGGTTGAAAATTAGTATTTTTGGAGGGTTAAAATGCAATTATAAGTAAAATATTAAAATAGTTCGGAAAATACAAATGTGAGTGAAATTTAAAATTAAGACAATTTTAATATAGTTGTTTGAAAATTTTAGAAAATTTCAAAGTTACAAAAGAGTAGTGGAAAATATTTTTTGGTACAAAATTACGCAAAAATGTATTCAATTTTAATTCTCACAATTATTTGCAAGCATAGAATTTTAAAAACCAAAAAAAAAACTTTTATTTCAATATATTAATGGGAGGGTATTTTGGTCTTTTTATAACTTTACCAACCACTATCCTCCTTATTCCACCTACTCTAACCAAACACTATTTTTCACTATTCTGGACTAACTCTAACCCCCAACCAAATACAAAAATACTTTAACCCCACCTTAATCCTGAACTTAACCCTATCCCTGCAATAACTAGTTTTTCCTTAACCCCGAACCAAACGGTAGCTATATATATATAGAGAGAGAGAGAGAGAGAGAGAGAGAGTATGGCTACTATACTCTTATGAGTATAGAGCCCTTCGTACTCATAAGTTGTTTTCGATGATTGAGCTTTCGAATCGACAATCCACTCCGTTAAATATGATCTAGAGTATTTGAAACTTCTAGAAAATAAATTTCGTAAATTTTTGAAATCATAATAAAGTTCATCAAGCAGGCATAAAATGAACGATCAAAATCGAACGACGTCCTAAAAATAGATGATCGGATCCTTCAATTTAAGATCGGAATTATTGATCTTTATTTAGATAGTGAATAGAATTTTCTATCAATAACTTCAAACAAATTCCGATTCTTTTTACACTTAAACTAGAAAAGTATCCTCATACCGCGCCTCGTTTAAATTGTCAATTGTTGACTCTTGATCGTAAGGTAAATGATGTCTGAAAAAATTATAAAAATTGATTTCTAGAAGGTTTTAAATGTTGTAAATAATTTAAACGGTGTTGGATCGTCATTCGGTAAGCTCTATCATCGAAACAACTTATAGTACGAGATTGCGATCGTACTCATAATAGACTATAGTAGTCGCGATCCTATATTTATATATATACCATACTCTATATTATATAGTATAATACATAGTATATATATTAAACATATCATATATAAATATATTATAATAACATACATATAGTATAATATAACATACATAAATAGAGTGACTAGAATACTATGTAGCAAAACGGACTCTTTTCGCACCATTGTATTTCTGATGATGGATGCCTCCAAATCGACGACGGCACGTTAACCAAGATCTTATATCACTTGAAGTGTGTAGAAATAAATTTCAAATCTTTTCGACTATCATTGCTAATGATTCAAAAAGGCTTTTTCAATTTGTAATTTTAATGGATTGATATGAGGCGTTTCTCGTTTAATGTCTCGTAAAGATATCCAAATCAATTGAATTTTTTCTTAGAAAATTCTTAAACTATTTAAACAACCGATCCTATGACTTTTATCTTGATTACAAACTCCTTATCATCATTTTTTTGAATATTCTTTTTAGCCCCGTCATTTTTGCTGTCCTTAATGGATATGAGAACAAATAGTCGAAATGTTATAATTTGATTTCTAAATACTTAAATGTATAGATCATGTTCAACGGTGCCGATCATCAATTTGGTCAGGCTCCATCATCGATAAACAAAGATGCGGTGCAAAATTAGCGATTTCTATCATAGTATTCATAGCTCAACTCCATATATATAATATATATAATAGCCGCGGGTACGATAACTTTATGAGTATAGCCCCCTTACTGTATCATAAATTGTTAACCGTTATGGATGGATGTGTGTTATGATGATGGAAAGTCCCCACTTAGAATGATAGGTGGTCCCTAGGGTTGATGCCGGTAGTTGGTTTAAATAGTATGATCTAACGGATGAAAATGATTAATAGAATAAATTAAGATGCGAAACTTATGAGTATAAGGAGTCAATACTCATAAAAGTATATTAGCCGAGACTCAATTATATTATATATATATATATATATATATATATATATATATATATTATATATTATATATATATAATAATATAATACAATATTATATACATATACATTATATATATATAATATAAATACAATAACATTATAATAATACATATACATATAAGTTATATAATATCATATAATATACATATACAATACATATATTAATATGTAGTATTATATAATATTATATATTATATATATTACATATACAATACATATATATTATACCATATATACATATATGTATATGTATATATATGTATATTACATATATATACATATATGCTATATTTATACATATATATACATAACATATTATGATATATATATATATATACATATATATAATATATATATGATATATATATATAAGTATATAAATATATTATATGTATATGTTATATATTATATATATATTATACTCACATATATATCATATATATAATATATACATTGTATATTAATATAGACCGCTGGAGTTATATATGTTATAATATTATATATATATATATATGTTATATATATATATATTATAACGCTAGGGTATATCAGTGAGCACCAAAATTTGGTGCTATTTTGAGTTTGCCACGTTAGATTTAACCCTTTGATATTTGTTATTCGTTTAGATATTATACTATTCACAACTATTACTCAATCCTAGAGGGCCTACATCATCCTTACCACCCATTTTTCTCAATTTGTAAGAATTTTCTAATTGTGGGTATTTTGTAAGCTTGACGGTCTTGACAGAGTTGAAGACGAATAGTGAAGAGACGATTGGTTAATTCAAGATCAAAATTTGTTCATGGTGCTCGAAATTTCAGGTATGAACTTTAATAATTGTTGTGAGATATTTATCATAATTGTTTATGAGACTTATGAATGATTATAATGTAATATATGGGACAAACATGAGTTTTTCAAAGTTCAGAACCGGTCCCTTGACAGTAGGAGCCGGACCCTAGAGGTCCTCTCTGCATGAAAACTATGAGAAGATCGTCTCTGCTTTGAGGACCGGTATCCAGTACAGTAGAATTTTAAGTACGCAGCAGGGAACCGTCTGTGGGCCCAAGACCGGTTTCACGTCAGCCTGTTGTTTGGTGAATCTAGAGAGCGACCGATCCTGTGAAGCGAGGGACCAGACCCATATTTGCGATAGTGTAGGGATATAAAATGGCATACAAATTATCAATGGGATCGATTGAGAACGCATGCTAAATATAAAGCTATATATATATATTATATATATATATAAATTAGATCGAATATTTCTAAATAGTATCAAGTCATTGGCGCTGTTAAGTTGGGATCCTGAATTTGAAGGATGTACAATTAGGATGATAGTGATTCCAAGAGTCACGCCGGTAGTTGCGTAAATATTATGATTTAACGATGAAAAATAATTAAGAAATTAAATCTACAATGTAAATTTGCGGTTGCGCCAAGTGCTCGCTGCATTGCATAGCATACAGCGAAACTCTCTCTCTCTCTCTCTCTCTCTCTGTCTCTAATATATTATTAGAACTTAAACTAGGCTGGCAATACTAATCAATAGCCCCACTAAGCTATTATGATGCCCTATTGATTTTTTTAGCCTTTGGATTGCCAAGAACATGATGTGGTTAAGGCATGATGTAGGCCCCCTAGGCTTGAGTGCCAGTGATGGTTGAATTGTATAATGTAACGAGTAAAATAATCAATAAGAGTTAAATCAACGGTGAAAACTCGATGCCACCAAATCTTGGTGCTATCGATTACCCCAGCCAGACTCTCTCTCTTCTCTCTCTCTCTCTCTCTCTCTCTCTCTTCTATATACTATATATATATATATATATAGTATAGTAGATTTTATGAGTCTGTTTTCAAAATTTTTTATCAATTCAGAATCTTTAAATATTTTCTTATTTTTTAAATTTAAGCAAAACAAAAAGTATGAAAATTTCCTTAAAACCAAATAATCAAAAAAGTGAATCTCTATCAATTAGATACTGGGGCGGATAGAAGCCCATGTGTTACGTCCAGAGCAGTCAGAGGGATTTCGGCCCGCCATCACAGTCCCAGATTTGGGGGCCAAAACTGGCTCTGAGAGCTGAGTCAGCACAAGTGAGGTTACCTCCCTGCCAGCTAAAAACTGTTTTGCCGCAAAACATATTTTTTGTGTATTTCCACAGAAACCCGAGGTTATGCTTATGGGGGCGTGAGCGTATTATATTCAAAGTTAATTTTTAATTGTTTTTTGCCTTTGAATTTGGGTATTGCGAAAACATTCTTTTTTGGCGACCAAAAAATATTTGATTTCTCTTTTTTCTTACAAAAAAAAAAGTAACAAGAAAGAAGATAAAACTTTTTATTCTGTTTTTACATGAAGGGATACTCTTAGTGATATTCATTTTTTATAAATTAATTAAATGAGTATTTAATTTTAGTTTTTACATATTAATCTACTCAATTTAGTTGTTATATAAACTTTTTATTGATCACAATCAATAATTAAATTTAAATTAATTTTGAATTTTAAATTTATCTATTAATCGTAATTCGATTTTAACTTTTGTTTTCATCTTAAATTTAGAAGTATAAAATTTATTACACATGGAGTATTTTGTATATTTTTTCAATAGAATACTCATAAAAAGCTAAAAATTTAAGTATAGTCTTCTTAAACTAAATTATAAATTTTATACTATATTAAATTCAAAATTCCTATAATTTAATCCTTGAATCAACTTTTATAAATTTGTTAATTGTATCCAAATTTGGATATCCAACCATTAATTTTAATTCAAACTATTACCACTAGAAATTTTTATAAATAAAAGAAAATAGAACTAGTATATTTTATCGGGCAACAGCTATCTAAATTTGAGTTAGAATATGACAATATTTTTAAATAAATATAACAGATATAATGTTATTTTTAAAAATTTTAAATTTTTTTTGTAAAATTTCTTATTATAAACATTTTTGATAAATATAATTTAATAATTTATGTTTAATTTGAAAATACGTCATTAGCCACGAGTATAGCGTATATTACTAGTTAGCGCATCTAATTTCGCTATTAATGCAAATTTTATTAACTTAGTTTTGTTATAGTTTAATGGATAACAATTAATAGAATGTTCTAAAATTATAGGGGTTATAACTATTTTCCCTGCTCTTTTTGGCGTTGTACAATAATTAAACCTCGTATTTATTGATGTTTATGTATGCATGCATGCATGCATAACTCTTTGTATAAATTATATCCATAAAATGGTATTCATGAGTAAGTTACAAGTAATAAAGTATTTATTCTTGTCAATTATTTATTTTCACCAAAGAAGAGCACGCCGCACGCTTGATCTAACTTTCAATAATACTAATGAGATATTAAGTATTAATGCAAGCAGTCTAATTGCCTTAATTAGTAAAGAAACAAATTAGTTCTTAATTTGTTAATTAGAGTTCCAACTTACAACAAAAACGTATCCAGTAAATGCGTTTCTACTTCCTAAAAAAAGAATTGCATGGTCCAATTTTATCCTTTTTCTACTTATATATAAATGTCGCTGAATACTATACGTCTGATTCAAACACAGTGAAATAGCTCAACTCTAGTAGTAAAGTGCGTGCGAGAAATTGGTGGGAGCATCAAGCAGAGCAGCACAGCCAGCAACATGCTGCGCTATCTACTACCCACTATTTTTTCCTCGTCCTCGCCCTCTCACCGCCGCCAGCGCGACCTACAAAGGGTCTTGGAGAGCGGAAAGCGCGCAAGACAATATACTGATTAAGTGTTTCTATTTAAAGGAGACAATGAACAATTCTGCGGGAAGCTACGTTGACTTGTATATAAGTTGGTCGGCCTTTCATAGAAACTTCGAGTCGTGGACGCGTGTGATCTGCCACTACGAGTACCAGCACAACGAGGACGAGTGAGTCGAACTTATATTATTCACCGTGACAAAAACAGACCAAGATTGCAGGGCCGAGTTAGGGGGCTGCACTTTCATCATAACGGACGCGGTAATGTACAAGAAGCTGCGGGGCGGGGCACGCGATTGCTCGGGATGTGAGGGCCCTGACTTGCAAAATCGATAAATGTACTGGGTTTTCACTCAAACTCCTGTAAGGACAACACCGCACCAGCACCTACGCTGTCGGCAACCTCGCGTACGGCTGCGCGGGGGGGGTGGACCGTATCATTTGTTACCCGTATGATTTCATGCGTGTTGCCGGTGGAGTTACGTACCCGCCGATTGCGGCGGTTGATGTTATAAAGATGAAGATTATAAAATAAAAAATTTAAAAAAATTTCGACTCGTCAGTTGTCATGATGAGGCCATGAATAAATATAAATAGTACGAGAAATCAAAAAGAAACACAAGAAATTTCAATTTATTTGTTTTTTTTTTGTGTGAAAATGATTTGTTGAGATGACAATTTAATGATGTAGACCGTATGAATGCATTAATTGAAAAGGTGGCCGATGAAAAGGACGAAGCTTGAGGCGGAATGGAAATGGAAAAGGGAAAAGCAGGGAAGGGTTAAGAGTCTATTTGGGTTACCTTAAATATCATTAAAAACTTACTTTCGCTTGAAGTTGAGATCTTTTGATCACTAGTCAAATGATGTTGAAAAATTTGGAAATTATTAATTTTGTAAATACTTTCATATGTAGATCAAGTGCTACCGGAGCGCCGATCGTCGCATTCGCGAAACCACATATCCTAAACAACTTGTAGCTACGATAGCTATAGCAGCCTGACGTATAAATATATATAATAGAGATGAGAGAGTTGAGTTAGAAACTCTAAAAAACACCATAGATTGGTGTTTATAATGTTATATCCTTGGGTGGCAGATGAGAATTAAAGGTTGGGATGATGGTGAGATACGTGAGTGTTGTAGGTGCCGAATAGCTGTTGATCTAAGCCTATTATAATCGATAAGGACCGAATCCACAGGCTGGTAAAAAACCTGAGAAGCCCACCAAGGGTAATACTTCCTAAAATATTTCTAGCTCAATTATATATATATATATATTAATATATATATATATATTTAATTATATAGAGCAGAGAGAGGAGAGAGGAAGAATGAGAGAAGAGAGACGACGAGAGAGAGAGCTAAGCTACTATCCTAGTATCTTATAGCCACCGGAGCTTCGGTACTATAGTGTGTTTTCGAATCCTCGGGCGTTAAATCAAACGATCCACAACATTAAACTGATTTAGGTATTTAACGTTTTAGAAATAAAATTTTTATTTTTTCGACATTGTTTACTATTATGATCAACCATTCAAATATGATCAATTTTCAATTGCTATTATGACGACTTTAGCATATAAAAAATAGAAACCCGACGGATATGGATTTGGATATGGATTTTGATTGTACCCAACCGGAACCCGAACCCGACCCGAACCCGAACCAAACCCGAATTTATTTTGTATTATATATAATATATATATATATAAATAAAAATTTGATGTTATATTTGAATTTGTATTTTAAAAAGCTTGATTTAATATAATATATTTTTAAATATTAAAAAAAAAATAATTGTTTCGGGTTCAAATTTTCGGGTTCGGGTTCGGGTTCAGGTTTCGGATTTTTGGTCGGGTTCGGATTTGGATATAGATTTTTAAAATCCGTCGGGTTTGGGTTCGGGTTCGGGTCTCGGGTTTGGAGTCGGGTTCGGGTTCGGATTTTTAAAAATCCGCCCCGAATCCGACCCGTTGACATCTCTATATACTATGTATAGTACCAGAGCTTCGGTACTATAACATTGTTTTCGATCTTAGGGCGTTCAAATCAACGATCCACACCGGGTATATGAAGTTCTTAGAAATAAAATTTTATTTTTTTTCGATATCGTTTACTTAGTAAATAAATTATGTCAAAATAGACGGTGGAAATTGAATACTCTTTAAAATTTGAGCATAGGACTTTTAAATTCACGATCGAGAATGTTAACCTTAATCTATGTAGTTTAAAGTATTTTCTATCAAAATTTGAAGAAATTTAGATTCTTCTACACCGTTAAACTCTAAACTCGTCNAGGATTAGGAAGGCGAAGAAATGGTGGGGTACGTAGCGGAGCATGTTGTTGTTGTTATTGTTGTTGCTGCTGCTCCGCTTGTCCCCCACCGTTTCTCGCGCTTTATATATTGAGTCTAGCTACTTCATGGCTTCGAGCAACATATAAATAGGCTTAAGGATCGATAAAATTAGAGCAGTTCTTTTTTTTTTTTCGTTTTTTTAGAGAGGAAAAACTGATGCAGTTGGAAGTTTAACAAATTAAGAACTAATTTGTTTCTTTTTTACTAATTAAGGCAATTAGATTGCTTGCAATTAATTAGTGCTAACTCATTAGTATTAATTGAAGAGTTATCACTTGCTAATAAATATCAATTTATGGATGTAATTTATACAAACAGTTACGCGTGCGTGCGTGCGTACGTACATACATACACAGCAACAAATACAAGGGCTAATTATTGGTATATCCCCACAAGCAGGAAAATAGCTTATACACCCCTATAAATCTTGAAACATCTATTGTTATCCATTTAAACATATCAAACCTTGTGGAAACTTCCCTCTCATTAGGTTAGTAAATTTTCCCATTAATAAGCAAATTCGATGACCTAAAACGTAAATACTAAATACTCCCCACCATTTATAATTGACATATATATATATATATATATATATATCCTTATGATGGTAGAGAGTGCTACGGGAGAGATTAGGCATGTTGAGGCAGGTTTAAGATCTTGTTATTGTATTTTCTTTTTAGTGTATTGTATTTGCTTAACGTGCACTCTTTTTTCCGACCACTACAAACCTATTAAATGGTTATTTTTGGGGTCGCCATAATCTGAAATCGAACCCGAATAAAAAACCCAAAAATTGAAACCGTATTCAAACCCGTACCGGAATAAAATTTCAAATCCTGAGCTGAACAGGAAAATAAAAAATATGTAACTGAAATCGAAATCCGAAATATATATATATATATAGAGAGAGAGAGAGATAAGTTGGAGGGTTTTTAGTGAAAGAATAAATAGTCAACACTATTTTTCTACTATTGACGAAATTTTTTTTCTCTCTCTCTAAATAGAGTAGCTAGGTCTTGTGTGCTACTAGGAGCACGGAGGCATCCGTACTCCTAAGTCATTTTAGATGATGAAATTTTCGAATCGATGATGGGCTAATCTAGTATATTTGAAGTATCTAGCAAATAATTTTTGTAATTTTTTTATATCATTTACCCAGCAATCGAAAATGTTCAAAATCAATAATTTTTAATGGTTGATGTATATAATTTGTAACTTTAACGGTGTAGGAGTATTCAAATCAGATGAAATTTTGATAGAAAATTTTTTTGACTATTTACAGCAAGATCAATATCTCTAATAGAAAATTTTAATATTACATCACTATTTTTTGTGAGATTTTTATTTTCAGCTGTTGATTTTGAATTTTTTCGATCACTAAGTAAATAATATTGAAAAATCGTAAAATTTATTTTCTAGATACTTCAAATATACTAGATCAAGTCTAATGGAGACGATCGTCGATTTCATCGAAAACGGCTTAGAAGCATGAAAGCTTCCTTGCTCCTAATAGCACACAAGACCTACTCTCTCTCTCTCTCTCTCTCTCTCTCTATATATATATATATGAGTTAGGTCCTAATTACACACTTTTAAATTACATACTTGTCACACTAGCTAAAATCTAATTAGAGATGCCTCTAAATAAACATCTAAAGTGTTAAATATAACTTATGACACATAAATAACCTATTAAAAAAAAAAATCAAACTTTTGACAACTTATATCGTGTGTTTCTAAAATTGTTCTTTGTTGAAAATTATAAACCAGTGATTTTGACACTACTTGATGGCTAGAAATTCAGTTTTCGAAATTTATAAAATTTTATGAGCAGCTAGCTCTTGTATATGTTCTTAATTATGTTTAATGGTTGGATCTTAATTTTAGAATCTGTAAATGTATTTTATATTATTTACATAAAAATTCTGTAAGTTACACAAGTGTAACTTGATTCCTACTCTCTCTCTCTCCCTCTCTCTAAAGAGAGAGATATAGAATACTTTTAGAAGGAATCGGGACATTCATTTTTGCCCAACTTTCTTGTAGCCGAATTTTATAATTTTTTAACATCATTTATCTATCAGTCAAATGATCTCAAAATTGATTATTTTAAATGTCTAATATAAGGGTAATTTAAGATCACTTGATCAATAGGCAAATAATTTTTCCTGTTCAGATAGTGTAGAATATATTTAACTATATTGTTTGTAGGTTCGGATATTCTTTTATCGAAAATGATATAAAAGTAAATACCTGATTACTTCAAAAAATATTCTAACTTTCTAATACATCCAACCAAATAATATATTTGTAATTATAATTACTATAACTATATGTATTTTTAATTACACTGTATTTATCATTACGATTAAACCAAATGTCTCTGCTAGAAGCTGATCGCTATATAGACAGTTTGTTAGTACATGTTTTGTTCAATTTTAATGATGGTATAACCATACCTTGCATCCATGAAGAAAATAATGTTCCGAAACTCGTAACTAAGATGGTGTTTGGTTGTACGTAAAATAGAAAAAAATAATTTTTGTGAAAGAAAAAAAATTGATGGGAAAGAGTTTTACGTTTTATTGTTTTTGGTTCGTAGAAAAAAAAGTAATTTGTTCATCTATATTTGTTTGATCGAAAGAAAAAAATTCGCATTCGTTTGGTTTGGTAGAAAAAAAAATGAATGAAAAAAGTTTTATGCGGCTTGAATTTTCGTTTTTCGCCGATTTTCGGCAGAAAACGAAAACACTATTTTTCTCAAATATGTAAAAATAGTTTTTCGAAAGTATGGCTAAACAAATATCCAAATATCAAAATTTCAAGCCAAAAAGTAATTTTTGATATATCTTACGGCTAACCAAATACACTTTTAACAACCGCCCCACTCATTACAAAATATACAAAGCAGGAATAATATTAATGAAACATTTTATTATTCTATAAAATGCAGACTCTATATAAGTTTTATTATTGAAATCACCCATAATAACATTATGAATTTATCTATACCTATATATTATTCTCCATAAAATTTGTCATATGGCAATTTCTCCTTCACCCTTTCCTGCCTTCTCCCTTTTTCCATTTCTCATTTCCGCCCAAAATTTTGTCTTTGTATCTGCCCACTTTTTAAGTAATGCATTCACATGGTCTAATATTGTCATCTAAATAAATTATTTTCATAAAAAAAAAACAAGTAAATTGAGATTTCTTCATATTCTTTTTAATTTCTCGTACTGCTTATATTTATTCATGCCTCATCATGACAACTGACAAGTCAAAAAATTTTAAAATTTTTTATTTTATTAATCTTCTATTTTTCATAACATCAGCCCGCCGCAATGCGCGGGTACGTAACTCCACCGGCAACACATGAAATCATACGGGATAACAACTAATACGGTTACCCACCCCCCCACAACGCGCGCGTCTACGCGAGTTGCCACACGTACGGGTGCTGGTGCGGTGTTTCCTTACAGATTTTGACGTTGAACAACCACAGTACTTTATCGATTTTGCAGGTCAGGGCCCTCACATCCCCGAGCAATCGCGTGCCCCCGCCCCGCAGCTTCTTGTACATTACCGCGTCCGTTATGATGAAAGTGCAGCCCCCTAACTCGGCCCTGCAATCTTGGTCTGGTTTGTCACCGTCGAATAATATAAAGTTCGACCACTCGTCCTCGTTGTGCTGGTACTCGTAGTGGCAGATCACACGCTCCCACGACTCGAAGTTTGCTATGAAAGGCCGACCAACTTCTATATACAAGTCAACGTAGCTTCCGCCAGAAATCGGTTCATTGTCTCCTTTAAAATAGAAACACCTAATCAGTATATTGTCTTGCGCGCTTCCGCTCTCCAAGACCACTTTGTAGGTCGCGCTGGCGGGTCGGGAGACGAGGGCGAGGACGAGGAAAAAATAGTGGGGTAGTAGATAGNATTTAGATTCTTCTACACCGTTAAACTCTAAACTCTCTCTCTCTCTCTCTCTCTCTCTATATATATATATATATATATATATATATATATATAATTGAGCTAGAATACTTTTAGAAGTATTACACCCTTGGTGCTTCTAGGTTTTTAACCCTTGGATCTCGTCCTTGATTACTAATAGCCCATAGATCAAACACTATTCCACCTACCACTACCTATCACCATCATCCCAACCTTACATTTCTCCATCCAAGGATTATAAACTTAAAAGCACCAATCTATTGGTGTTTTTTAGAGTATTCTAACTCAACTCTCTCTCTCTCTATATATATATAGTCAGGCTGCTATACTATCGATAGCTACCAAGTTGTTTTCGATGATGTGGTTTCCAAATCGACGATCGGCTCCGTTAGACTTGATCTACACTATTGAAAGTATTTAAAAATTAAATTTCAAATTTTTTTTCAACATCATTTGACTAGTGATCAAAAGATCTCAAGCTTTCAAGCCGAAAAGTAGTTTTTAATATATTCTAAGGCTAACCAAATACACTCTTAACCCTTCCCTGCCTTTTTCCCTTTTCCATTTCTCATTTCCGCCCAAAGCTTCGTCTTTTCATCGGCCCACTTTTCAATTAATGCATTCATACGGTCTAATATTAATTGTCATCTAAACAAATCATTTTCACAAAAAAAAAACAAATAAATTAAGATTTCTTTGTATTCTTTTTGATTTCTCGTACTATTTATATTTATTCATGCCTCATCATGACAACTGACGAGTCGAAAATTTTTTTAAATTTTTTATTTTATTAATCTTCTATCTTTTATAACATCAACCCGCCACAATGCGCGGGTACGTAACTCCACCGGCAACACATGAAATCATACGGGATAACAACTAATACGGTTACCCACCCCCCCACAACGCGCGCGTCTACGCGAGTTGCCACACGTACGGGTGCTGGTGCGGTGTTTCCTTACAGATTTTGACGTTGAACAACCACAGTACTTTATCGATTTTGCAGGTCAGGGCCCTCACATCCCCGAGCAATCGCGTGCCCCCGCCCCGCAGCTTCTTGTACATTACCGCGTCCGTTATGATGAAAGTGCAGCCCCCTAACTCGGCCCTGCAATCTTGGTCTGGTTTGTCACCGTCGAATAATATAAAGTTCGACCACTCGTCCTCGTTGTGCTGGTACTCGTAGTGGCAGATCACACGCTCCCACGACTCGAAGTTTGCTATGAAAGGCCGACCAACTTCTATATACAAGTCAACGTAGCTTCCGCCAGAAATCGGTTCATTGTCTCCTTTAAAATAGAAACACCTAATCAGTATATTGTCTTGCGCGCTTCCGCTCTCCAAGACCACTTTGTAGGTCGCGCTGGCGGGTCGGGAGACGAGGGCGAGGACGAGGAAAAAATAGTGGGGTAGTAGATAGCGCAGCATGTTGCTGCTGCTGCTGCTCTGCTTGATGCTCCCCACCATTTCTCGCACGCACTTTACTACTGAGTTGAGCTATTTCACGTGTTTGAATCAGACGTATGATTTCAGCGACATTTATATATAAGTAGGAAAGGATAAAAGTGGAACATGCAATTCTTTTTTTTAGAGAGTAGAAAACGCATTACTGGATACGTTTTTGTTGTAAGTTGGAACTCTAATTAACAAATTAAGAACTAATTTGTTTCTTTACTAATTAAGGCAATTAGACTGCTTGCAATTAATACTAATTACTCATTAGTATTAATTGAAGAGTTAGATCAAGCGTGCGCGGTGCTTCTTCTTTGGTGGAAAATAAATATTGACAAGAAGTAAATATTTATTACGTTGTAACTTACTCATGAATACCAATTTATGGATGTAATTTATACAAAGAGTTATGCATGCATGCATGCATACATAAACATCAATAAATACGAGGTTTAATTATTGGTACAACGCCAAAAAGAGCAGGAAAATAGCTTATACACCCCTATAAATTTTGGAACATCTATTAATTGTTATCCATTTAAACATAACAAACTTAAGTTAATAAAATTTGCCATTAATAAGCGAAATTAGATGCCCTGAACAGTAAATACTAAATACTCGTGCTAATAGTTATTTCAAATTAACATAAATTTATAAATTATATTTATCAAAAGATTTATAATAAAAATTTTACAATAAAAGTTTAAATTTTTAAAAATAAATTTATCTGTTATATTTTATTAAAAAATATCTGTCATATTCTAACTCAAATTTAGATAGCTGTTGCCGATAATAATTATATAGTTCTATTTTTTTTATTTTATAAAATTTTAGTGGAAATAGTGAATTAAAATTAATTTTGGATATCAAATTTGGATTAACAATTAACAAATTTTAACTAAAGTTGATTCAAATTAAATTTTAGAATTTGAATTAAATGTAAATTATAATTTTAGTTTAAAGAACATACTTAAATTTTAGCTTTATGAGAATTCTATGAAAAAATATACAAAAATATCCCATGTGTAATTAAATTTTAATTCTAAATTTAAGATGAAACAAAAGTTTAAAATCGAATTAGATTAAAGAATAAATTTAAAATTAAAATTAAATTTAAATTTAATTATTGATTGTGATCAATAAAAAGTTGATATAACAACTAAATGTTAGTAGATAATATTAAAATAATCTAAAAATACTCATTTAAAATTTTAAAAAAATGAAATATCACTAAGATTATCCCTCATAAAAACAGAATAAAAAGTTTATTTCTTTCTGTTACTTTTTTTTTTTGTAAGAAAAAAGAGAAATCAAAATATTTTTGTCGCCAAAAAAAGAATTTTTCGACATACCCAAATTCAAAGCAAAAAAGCAATTAAAAATTATGAACTTTGAAATTATACGCTCACCCCCCGCATAAGCATAACCTCGGAGTTTTCTGGTGGAAACTACACAAAAAAATTGTTTTGCGGCAAAACAGTTTTTACTGCAGGGGAGGTAACCTCACTGGTGCTGACCAGACTCTCAGAGCCAAGTTTTGGGCCACCCAAATCTGGATGTGATGCGGGCCGAATCCATTGACTGCTGGGCTCAACACATGGGCTTTTATCCGGCCCAAGTATCATAGGGATAAATCAAATTTTAAATTAAAATTTGAATTTACAAATCAAACTTAAAATTTGAGGTAAATTTGTAATCCATAATTTGAATTCAAATGGCCATTGGTAGCAATTAGTTACACATATATATAGTTTTAAACTCTTATTTTTCTCCAAGTTAGCGATTTGTTTCTTTTTGTGTATGTATGTAACAAAAATTTCTTTTATATTACCTTTATATTACTTTCTAATTAGATTAGAGAGAATTTTCTTATATCCTTAATATGTGGAAAAATTTTAAAAATGCTCAGCAAGGCAATTCAAAAAAGATATTTTTTCGATAAATTTGACGGCATCCACAACTAGGGCTGGCAAACGAGCGAGCCGGCTCGCGTTCGACTCGTGTTCGGCTCGATATTCGGNATGCCTTCTTATACTTTAGCATGCGTCTCAATCGATCCCTTGCATGAATTTGTATCCATTTTAATCCCTCACACTATCTCAAATAGGGTTCTGGTCCCTCGCTTCAGGGATCGGTCCCTCTCTGCATACCAAAACAACAGGCTACGTGAACCGGTCCTTCTGCCCAAAGACCGGTTCCCTGCTGCGTACTTAAAAATTCTACTTACTGGAACCGGTCCCTCAAAGCCAGAGACCGATCTCTCATAGTTTTCATGCAGAGAGGACCTATAGGGTCCGGCTCCTCTGTCAAGGGACCGGTCTCTGAACCTTGAAAAACTCAGTTTGTCCATATATTACATTTTATAATCATCCTAAGTCTTCCAAACACATTTATGAATAAATAATCTCACAACAAATTATTAACAGTCATACCTGAAATTCCGAGCACCATGAACAAATCTTTTGATCTTGAATTAACCAATCGTCTCTTCAACTTTCGTCTTCAACTCTTCAAGACCCCGTTCAACTTCACAAAATCCGCCAATTAGAAAAATTCTTAACAAAATTGAGAAATGGGTGGTTAGGATGATGTAGGCCCTCTAGGATTGAGTAAGTAGTTGGTTGAATAGTATAATCTAACGAATAAAAATAATCAAAGGGTTAAATCTAACGGTGGAAAACTCAATAGCACCAAATTCTTGGTGCTACTGATAATACCCCAGCCGTTATATATATATATATATATATNGCTCGAGCTCGGCTCGACTCGAAATTAGGCTCGCTCGAGTTCGGCTCGAATTAATTTCAAGCCGAGCTTGAGCCTAGATTTAGGCTCGAAATTAATTTCAAGCCGAATTTGAGCTGACATAAGCTCGCTCGAGCTCGGCTCGTTTCCACCCCTATCCACAACATATTTGTGAAGCAATACACATGCACTTTAACTAATAAATATAATTGAAAATGCTCAAGAAGGCAATTAAAAAAATATATATATTTTTTCTAATATTTGACATTTTTCTTAAGATATGTGGCATACATTGTCTACTTGCACTTTGACTAATATATATAGCTTCGACACACTTTAAGTGTACAATGACTAGCTTACTCAAAATCATTTTTTATGACCTACATATTCATAATCATTTTTAATGACATACGCACCTATAAATTATTCTAATGATAGAGCTTTCAGGTCAAAAATCCAAATCACGTTGTAATGAACCATTAAAATTGCTAATTTTGAGGTCACTCGGATGATAAGATGACCGCAAAAATTTTTGCAATTTAAACTGTTAGAGATTTCAAATGCTCGAGTAATTATGACAGTTGTCGATTCGATTGTTCTATCATCAGAACGACGATCCGATTGTTCCGTCATCGGAAAACATGACGGTCAACCAATCGTTGATTGGAATCACATTAAGTCGTACAGTTGATTGGAATCACATTAAGTTGTACAGTTGATTGGAATCCTACAAAACAAACATAAATAAAACAGAACTGGAATCCTACAAAACATATATAAATAAAACAGATCGCATCGCTGTGAATGAAAATCAAACCCCAAAGTTCTGAATGTTCGATGAAAGGCTATTCGATTTGAATGATCCTCTGATTTCCACTGTGGTCTGCATCAAAATATTAGCCGGAGCATATAGGAGAAGAAAAGGTTTACCTGAGCCAATCAAATTGACATATATATATATATATATATATATATATTTGACAAACTAACATTTCATATTGACCCGATAAAAGTGATGTAAATTATTAAAANTATATATATATATATATATATATATATATATATATATATATATATATATATATATATATATTTATAATTCCCAGCCAATGATGTTCAAAGAACCAGACAAGTTACACATACAAAGTTACAAACAGCACAAACAGAGTGGCAGAATCTTACATGAACCATCACAACCATCACTCAGTAAAAGCTGTAACGGCAAGCAAAAGCATCATCTAAACATGATTTCAAGCATAAGGGCTTTTGGAAAATCTTACCGTGTAGGACCCCACCCATTCGAAACTATACTGGTGGTGAGGTAGCCCTTGTATTTGGAGTCACAGCAGTAGATGGAGAGGGTTGAGGAGAGGTAGGAACGATGGGGCAAGTTTCCGGTAGGACGAAAGAGCTTGTGGTTGCTAGAGGAGAAGGCTGTGAAGTGGTAGGCTTTCTGGGCGTAGTTGGAGCGGCAGGAGATGTCGACTCGTGTCCTGTGCGAGATGGTGTCGGGGGAAGAACCTGAGTGGGGTAAACCTCGGTCACCTCTTCTATGCCTTCGTCCACATAGATGACATCCTGCATCGTGAGTTGGTGGTACTCGACAATTTCTCTCAGGAATCTGTTCTCCCGTGCATACACCGAGTTCTCGTGTGCCAGCCTCGCCTTCTCAGCCAACAGTGTCTCTAACTGTAGCCGAATCTGAAAAGACACAAAAATTGACAGTTAAATGAGCCGACCCAACATGTTTCTTCTCTTAGTTACTGTTTGGTTCGGGATTAAAGAAAAACTAGTTATTCCAGAGATATGGTTAAGTTCAGAGTTAAGGTAAGGTTAAAGTATTTTTGTGTTTGGTTGGGGTTTGGTGGAGTTAGGTGGGGTTAGCTAATCCGGGATAACCCATTTGATGTGGTGTTAGTTAATCCCACCCATTTTTAGGGGTGTTTGAAAATAATATGGGGGTTAAGAGGTGGACCCCTTAACCCCTAACCAAACAAAGGCGGGAATGGCAGAGACTTGGAAACAATTAGGACATTTGACAGAAAGGTTTAGACAGTTTGTGTTCCAAATAAGTATTTAAATGTTAAATAAATTGAGCATTATTATGAAGCACATCCACAGAGTCGGCCAACTTCCCAGAAGTTGGGTTACGTCCACCAGCAAAGCATTGAAATAATCTACAAATATGAAATAAAGAAAATTTTGCCATAAGAAATTATGATGTGCCTGATAGCATTTCATCCACGTGCACATAAATGTATCAGGTATATTTGGAATTCCTGTACGTTTGGTTACTAAAATTGCAAGTGCTGAGGAGCTTAAAATGTTTAAAAGAAACATAGTTTTCACTAATTCTGATTGTTTTCCTATACCTCGATTGCGTTGAGGCACAAACTTAATAGGCAACATGGGAAGTCCCTATCGACAGTAGCAAGCATAACTTGCTGAAATGGGCTGTCATTGCCCCAAACCATAAGCATTGCCCCAAAACCATAAGGTGGGCACATTTTGAACAATGATCAGCTAGTGTTCATCAGCTTGGTCCACACAACACTAACATAAATCAACAGGGTTGCACGTCCAACAACAGACTCATGGGCGCTATTCTACTTGTGGGTAGTACCTGCACCTTAAACGAACATTTATATGAACATACAAAGCAAATAGAAGCAACAAAGGGGATATATCCACTGAAAGACTAGGGTAAAAACAAGTAGCTCAAATAGAGAGAATTTCTGTTGTGATTCACCAAATCTCAAGTGGGCAAACAATAAATCAAAAAGCATACCAGATCGTCATCCTCGGGGCTATCTCCCTTTTCATGACTTTCCCTCAGTATTTTGTTCTCTTCTTCAAGCTGAGCACATCGTTCCTTTGCAAAAGCTAGGTCTGCCTTGACGGTCTTCAGCTCCCGTAGTAAAAGTTTCGCTTTAGCAGCCATTGCATTTGCAACCTACAAATAAATTTGAAGGCATTAAATCATTTCAAAAAAAGGTTAAAATAAGAGAATTGCCAACAGCACGGCCAAAATAATTTGTACTTTCGAATCTTTGACAGAGGAAAGACATCCAACGGGTAAGAGATACAGTTCTCAATAAACACTGCAGACCTAAATTACGCACTGATATAAACACTCAGGGTTAACTGGAACCAATCTAACATGGTATACCTCGAGGGTTTTCAAGTACGAACAAACTGCTTTAACACGATAAAAGCCAACTTCCCACTACCTACAAAGAGACCAAGGATTTAAGTGCCCATCAGTATGAACCGTGCCCACTATGACCATACCATACTGACAAGAGATCGGCACAATATAACCCCCGTCCCCTGACGATGGCACGGCTCAAAACTCTTTTCTTAAAAATTAACAAATAGTTATCTCAATAAAACTCAAAATACTTGATAAAGATATATAATAAGCAATTAAAATATATTGGTCCTAAAAGAAAATAAATATTTCATGCCATTATATATCAGCACACATGTATTTTTTATGACTGGCACACGTCGGCACTGCACGGCAAGCACGATGTTGTAGTGTGCCAACAAGTTTTCAGCACGATCTCGTGCCACGACAATTAAATCCTTGAGAGAGGCTATGGCATGTGATACAAACCACTCAATTAAATTTGGAAGGATTAGCTTCTTGTGTTAACAATCAGAAGAAAATTTTCCCTTCCCGTGAATATTTAAACTACCTTGTACCATTATGACAAAAAGGCGCCCGAGTCCAAGTACTTGAGAAGCATACATACTGAATTTACTATGTGGGTGTTTGGGCCCATGGTCACTGCAGGCGACTGCAAAAAACCCACAATATGATGAAGCTCCGCATGCAGAGCTTCCTCAAAAAGCCGTGCACAAATGTAATTAAATAAAGAAGACAAGAATATGGAAGACAGAATATAGTAACCCAATGATACACATTTGCCACCTTACGTCGCGAGATGCCTTCAGTTGAGTTTCATAGTCAGTTCGAGTCCGAGGAAGATTTTGTTGTGTAAAGTTTGCAGCAGTCTGACTCTCTAGATTTGCACCACTTTCTTTTCTCCGAATGTTTAACTTACGAGTTTCATGGATGATGTCAGCTGTCTTATTCTCTACAATTGTCCGACCCTCCTGGACATATAAAAACGTCACATATCAATATAACAGTACAAAGTTACAATAAACTAGATAAGCTACTTGAAGGTGAGAAGATCCCAGTGGTGAAGAAGCATTCATCAACTCAAAATAAGACAGACTAAATGCGGAATATAGGGGGATAAATTGTAAAACTGATCTCCACATGGAGGTGTTACCAATAGTAACTATTTTTGTTTACCGAATACCAGGAAACATAACTAGCAGTTAAGAAAAGAAGCTCAAATTCGTAACCGGACAGATATACATAAAAAAGAACTGCGGCTATAGAACTAGGTTCTAACGAAGCAAACTTCACATTGCCAAGAACGTTTATCTGAATGATTGAGTCAACAAGTGAAATAAACCTGCATTATCTATTGATATTTCAACATTTTTATTCATGAATAAGAGCAAGTAAAAAATTATCCACTGTTAAACATGGACAAACTTTTTTTTTTACCATTGCTTTTAAACTTCTTTCACGTTAATACCATGAAAGAATCTACCTCAGCATCGTACAATGGAAGCACACATGCAATATATCAGCCATATATGCATATCTAAGAGACTGTTTGTTTCTAAAACTTCTTTCCCCTAAAGAACCATATGCATACCTAATGGCTACATTAAATTAACTTGGCTTTTTACCATGCTTTTAAAATTTCTTTCACCTTAATACCATGAAAGAATCTACCTCAGCATTGTACAATAGATGCACGCATGCAATATATCACACAAATATGCATATCTAAGATACTGTTTGTTAGGTAAGCGGAGAAAGTCACCATAGAGGAAGACAAAGTAGAGGAAGTGAAAATGTTTACCACTTTACCCTTTTCACCCGCTTGTTGGCTTGTCCAAAAGTCTAATGGCTACACGTAATTCACATTATATTACAATAGTTATTGATGGTTGTAGATTTGAATTACGTGACTTCGCACCTAGCACAGACAAAGTCACTTACACCATTTTGAGAGTGTAACATTAAGTTTGATTTCATCATTTTGATTCATTTTTGTAACGCTCCAATAGTTCCACATCGGGTGAAAAAATGATTCTGATTAGAATATATGAGGCCTACACGCTAATAATAATAATTGGGGTTAAGCATTTTGGGCCAGTTTTTGGGCCCAACGAGTTATTGTTGCTAGCGGGTTGAATCGTTACAATTTTCACCAAACCAAACAGCAAAACTAGTGACTTGCACCAAAAATGTAGTTCACCCGATCTCAGGAAGGGTTTTTGTCCCTCCCGATCGAGGTAGTTGATTCAGAAAGGGCAGACGGATGAAAGGGTAGAAAATTTCAGTTAGAAATGGCATAACCCATAATATATCAAATAAGAAGAAAAGAAGTGTTGCACAATCCACCGAAAGGATCTATCGAAAAACACTGAAACAAACACCACCAAATGTATAGATGTACAATCCAAAAGCTGACATCTTAGAGAGTGTCCATCCGTGTCAACCATTATGAACACAAAGGATGACCGGTCTACCATATTCCACAATACGATTTGAACAAAATATGAGAAATCTTGCATCGAAATAAGATATCTGTATTATAACTAATGTGTACAAAAGAATGTGAAGACAGAAAATAGGGTTCAAGGAAAAATGAAAAGAGAAACTTACTTCAAAGGCATTCTTTAATGTGCCACCAATGAAGTTAAAAGAAGATGCAATTGCATCTGAACTCTTCTGAGATTGAGGAGCTTCGGCCTTTTGATAACCCTCCGGTGGTTGATACGAA
This sequence comes from Ananas comosus, assembly GCF_001540865.1. NCBI lineage: Eukaryota > Viridiplantae > Streptophyta > Magnoliopsida > Poales > Bromeliaceae > Ananas > Ananas comosus. The sequence continues at coordinate 13,191,554 of NC_033624.1, read as the reverse complement.
TTATGGAGCTGCATTTAAAAGTTGAAGACAAATAACAAGACTATTAGTGCAACAAATCAACATCTGTACAAACAATGTCAAGTAGCAAGAGAATGAGAAATCAAACCAATGACAATAGAAAAACAATATGCAAGTGAGGTTTAGAAAGGTTGCTTGTAAACAATGAAAATTCACACAAATGAAAGAGATTAGAGATAAAAAAAATGGTTTCAAGCAAACACCATATCAATACTTTGAACTTCATAACTGCAGATAAGTTCTTTCCATATCTTTCAAACAGACATAGGACAGGACGTCCGACAGGACGTCCGACATCATTTCTAGTTCCTGGCTACGTGAATTCATACTGCCACCACCAACCTTCCGAAAATGATTGACATAAAGTTAATCTAAATAGAAGCAGGATGGTTCTGTATATGTTAAAACGAAAAAGTTTTTGACAAAACAACTGCATTATGCCTAATGCAACCTGCAAGTTACAACAATATATGCAGAGATAGAATAGACATCAATTTCAGAAAGTGACACTTTTAAATCAAAAAAGGATGCGCTATAACTGTTATGGAATATTTTGTAACAATGATGAACATAAGAGATAAAGACCTTAAGTAAAAATGACAGACATATAAGATAGTTTTATGATCCTTACCTGACTACGAGTTGATTGATCACGTGTTTGGGAATGGTTTCTATCAGGAGAAGAATTATCTTCATCAAGAAATGCTTTAGCTTTTCTAGCCAAAACCCCCCAAAATCCGTATTTTGACTCATTCAAGCTTTTCATTGATGTATACTCATAAGCAGAATCCTGCATTTAAAGTATCATACTCATTATAGTACCACATACTTGCTTAAAAAGTACTTAATCCATGCTTGTTGGACTGCACTTCTCAACACGAGACTCTCCAAAAATAACTATTATACATAGCTAGGTAACATGTATTACAGTAGAAAGCATAGATATTATGACAATTCAAGAGAAATCAGAGATCAAAATTAAGGGGAAAGCATCATAAATAGTGCAGGCATAAAAGGGGAAAAAAGAAGTACAATCTTCACGGAACTTCTTCAAAGCACAAAATCCCATTACCATCAGGATAATTAACAATCTGATATCTTAGTGAGATTCAAATGAAATCACAATATAGTAAATACCATGGCGCATCTATCAACTGAAACAGAAGCACACTTCAACTATATAAAGTTGCATAATCACACACACCCTTTGTGCAATTTATAATGAAACCAACAATAGGAACTTGTATGCAAACTTCGAATAGGTAGACAAGTGTTAATTATCGCTCAATTATTGGATTCATCCTTCAAGAACTAAGTGCTTCCTCACAGTGATTCACAGAATCTTAATCGCATATTGATGGGCAATCAATTAGAAATATGCTACAGCTCTCGTAATACAATCTTATGCCACTCGTAAAAGAACCTCAATTAATTATTACAGTGGAGGGCAATAGTGAGAATCCGATAACTCCACATATATGAACATTGAAATTTCTTATTTCACAGCTTTGGTCTAACACCAAGTATCTTTGCTAAGCTCTATACTCCAGTGAGAACATTTTAAAAGCATCTGCCTTCTGTGTGTGCCATGATGTTAAAAAACACAGCAAGTGAGCCCTTCTGGTTGTCAGATACAATGCACTCTAAGTTATGTAGGTGGAGAGAGCCTCTCTCTCTCTCTCGTAACATGCAACTCCTGTTTGTGCTGACATTCTTTCTTTTGGAAATTTAATAATGTTATTCTTTCAAAGATTATTATTGTCAGCGCTTCATCAATAAAGTAATAAGCATTAATGCCACATATTTGATTATTATCATCACATTGCTGTCAACATCTAATGTTTCATATATGGACTTAACTAGCACTTTTCATTGCCCCAGGTTACTACTCACTACATAGTAGACGAGGGGAAGAAAACAACTAGAGACTAGGAGGCAACAAATTCAAATATCTTCAAACTTTGGTTTAGAAAGTCATCGGCATCACAAACAAAACTAACCGGTTCCAATCCCTCCCTCCACAATGCCCTTGAAGGGGTTGCCCTCCCTCCCTCCCTCCCTCCCTCCCTCATGGAAATCTCCTTAAAAAAGAGGTTGCATACTGTAGCATATTATCTTTCGATACATTGAACAGTAGTAAAGAAACTGCCCATGAAATATATATATATATATATATATATATATATATATATATAGAGAGAGAGAGAGAGAGAGAGAGAGAGAGAGAGAGAGAGAGACCGGCTATTATACTCTTATGAGTATGATCGCTCTGGTACTCATAAGTTGTTTTCGATGATAGAGCTTCCGAATCGACGATTCATACCGTTAAACATTATCAAGAGCATTAAAAACTTCCAGAAATCAAATTTCATAATATTTCAACATCATTTACCTTACGATCAAAAGGTCACAAAATTGTCAATTTTTTATGGCCGGTATGGGATCCTTGCTAGTTTAACGGTGTAAAAGAATTAAAATAGGTTGAATATTTGATAGAAAATTATATTCACTACCTAGATAAAGATCAATAACTCCGATCTTAAATTGAAAGATCCGATCATCCATTTTTAAGACGTTGTTCGATTTTGACCGTTCATTTTATGCCCGCTTGATAGACTTTATTATGATTTTGAAATATTACGAAATTTATTTTTTAGAAGTTTCAAATATTCTAAATCATATTTAATAGAGTGGATCGTCAATTTAAAAGCTCCATCATCGAAAACAACTTATGATTACGAAGGGCTCTATACCCATAAGAATATAGTAGCCCTACTGTGTGTATATATATCAAGTATTCAAGTTGAACCTCGGGAAATCAAGGAAAAATAGATAACTAGAAGTATCAATGAAACTGTTAGGGCAACCCAAATATATGTGTAAAGTTCCACAAAAGGAACAAGTACAGCAGAAGCACTGAGATATCAAGGAAAAAAAAACAAACACGTCTAGAATATATTTTTCTTCAATGTGATTGAAACACATCAAAGAAACTGTTGAAATCTAAAAATATATGCCTAGTTAGACCCAAGTATTTCAGGGGGAAAAAAAATCAATAACTAGAAGTATCAAAGAAATTGTTCAGGCAACAAAAATATACAAATGAAAAATTCCTATGAGTTATAATCGCAGATCCCTACCAAGTAGGGCACGCTACAAGAACAAGAAACACGTACACAAAATAGCCAAGTATCAGATAATTGGAATGCCAAGACACAAAGAAATTGAAAAAAGGTAGAAACTTACGTTATATCAGCAAAACAGGAAAAAGAAGAATCACACTAGATAATGATGTTTCGTTGTAACTCTTTGGATCCATAAAGAAAAACCTTAAGAGTCAACAAAATCACATGCTAGATAGAGATATAAGCATTTCAAGTGACAAGAAAACAAGATTGTAACAAGAACATGCATATCTTAAAATCTGATTCTACCAAAAAAACCCTAGAAGATCTGATTAAAGTATCTTCCCCATTCAGACCGACTCCAACGTCTTCTATGCATTTCCCCAATTTTCTCACCCCGCGAGAACAAATCCACTCCACGACATCAATTCGCAAACCCCAGAACACCCCGCCACCCAAAATTTCCGCAAAAACCATACAGATCCTGCTACTTCAACGACGAGGATGGATCGACAGAGAAGAGTACAGCAGGGAAAGAGACGATGAAAAGGAGAGAGAGACTCACCCTAGCTCTTGGGGAATGAGACGAGCTCAGGCGATCGGATTCGCGGCGGTGGGCAGCGGCCGCGGCGGTGGCGGCGGACTCGCCATAGGCGGAGGAGAGGGAGGAGTCGCGGTGGGCGGCGGAGGCGCGGATCGCCTGCGCGGCGAGCGATGGCGCCGCCACCGCCGCCTCCGCCTCGCCGGTCGCCGGCGACGGGAAGAAGCCCTCGTAGGAGGCGGCGGCGGCGGCGGCGGCGGCGAAGGAAGAGGAGGAGAAGGAGGAGGAGGAGGAGGAGAGCGGGGATCGGGAGTCCTCGAAGGTAGAGGAAACCCTAGAAGAGGCGGAGGCGGAGGGGAAGGGGGAGGCGGCGGCGTGCTTCCTCCGATACGCCATGCTCTCCAACTCACTCGGAGCGCGGCGCGAGCGGTGGGTCGCTACTCGACTCCGACCCACGAGCTCGGGGTTTTCTTTTCTTTTCTTTTCTTTTTTTCTTTTTTTTTTTTTTCCGAATTAGGGCGTGGCCGGTGAACGGCGTACGCTACCTACATTTTGGCCTATTAATTACGTGTGTATATATATATATATATATATATATATATATAGAGAGAGAGAGAGAGAGAGAGAGAGAGAGAGAGAAAGTCTCCTGTACTTTCGAAAGTACGGAGACCTTCGTGCTTGTAAGTTATTTTCGATGATAGAAAATTCGATTCGACGATCGACTCCGTTAAGTATAATCTACCCTATTAGAACTATTTAAAAACCAAATTTTATAATTTTTTGACATCATTTACCAAGCGATCAAAAAGTCTCAAAAATAACTATTTAATGGCCGATGTGGCACGTTTTTAAGTTTAACGGTGTAGAAGTATTCAAATTAGATGAAAATTTAATAGAAAATTCTACTTAACATCAATAGTAAGACCAATCGCCGAATCGGATGTCCCATTATTGAAAACAACTTATAAGTACGGAGGCTCCCGTACTTTCGAAAATATAGAAGTCTAGCTATATATATATATATATATATATATATATATAGAGAGAGATTCTCGCCTGAGCGAGAGAACTTGTTGGGGACGGGAGCGCATCTTGAGACGAGAAGAGAGAGAGAGAGCGAGGGCTGCTGTGCTCTCAGGAGCACGGAGACCTCCGTGACCTCCTGTGCTCCTGAGCGTTTTCGATGATGGAATTTTCGAATCGACGCATCGCTCCGTTAGATTGATCTAGGCATTTGAAGTTTCTAGAAAATAATTTTTGCGATTTTTCGATATCATATTACTAGTGATCAAAGATTCAAAATTCATAATTTTAATGGTTGATATCTCGTTTTCAAATTTAACTGTAGTAGAAGTATTCAATCAGGATAATTTTGATAGAAAATTCTTTATACTATCTACAACAAGATCTAATATTTCTGATCGAAAATTAGTGCTATATCACATTTTATAGGATTTTTTATTTTCACCTGCGCTTAATAATTATTGATTTGAATCCTTTCGATTGCTAGTAAATGATATCGAAATAATCAAAATTATTTTCTAGAAACTTTAATACGCTAGATCAAGTCTAACCGAGCGATCGTCGATTCGAAACTCCATCACGAAAACGACTCAGCAGGCACGGAGGCCTCCGTGCTCCTAAGAGACAGCAAGCCCTGCCTATATATATATTATATATATATATAGATATATTATATATATAGATAAAATACTATCATAGCGGATCTTAATATATATGAGTATATGATATATTTAGTGAATTTTGAAATGCATATATGCAAATTGTGATTTTTTAATGTACATTTTGGGCCTACTTGTGATACATTTTGCCACAAGTAGGCCAAACAAAATGTATCATTAAAAAAAATGTATCATTTGACAAAAAAAGATGTAATATTATATATTAATTTATAGGACTGCGTTCTGATAGGTATGATAGTATTTCAGTCAATTAATATATATAACTTTTTAAAATTTAAAACAAAAAAAATTATAACAAAAATACAAAATAAACTTATATATCCTTTTATATATTATAAAAATAGTTTTTTTCAATTTTTTTAACTCTCCGTATTTGTAAAATTAAAGTATTCTAATAACTTTGCTTAAAGATTCAATCAAACCTAATAGTTTTAATAACTATTTTATAAACAAAACTTTAATTTAAAAGTTAAAATTGGAGGAATTATTTTAAATTGCCAAATACATAAGATTATCTTTACCTTACTAAAATTTATTAGAAAAAGATGTTATTATTTGCACATGGTGTATATTAACGCACCATATACCGCAATTTATATTATAAAACTAATTTTAATATCAAATTGTAATTAAATATATCTAAGTGATGAAGTCTAATAATTTAAATATATTTGTTGAATTAAATTTTAAATTTACTGTCAGAGATTTGAAGTATTAGGTGAATGTAATTATATACATTCAGTATGAATACTTAATTATGGACTGGGCTCTTTGAAAATCTCTTTTTTATAGTTCTAAGAAAGAGAGAAGAAATTTTTAATTGCAGCTGATATATACTATATATACTAATACTTTATACAATGTAAGTATATTAGATGATTGATAAAATAGCTAATAGTTAGTATTATAAAAATGAAATATGTTATAGTATAATATAATATAAAATATAAAATATTTTAATAATTTATTATATTATAACAAATTATTTTTAATTTATATTTTATATTTGATCTACGGCACAATTGGCGCGTCAAAAATTTCTATTGGCTAGGGATTATAATTAAGTATGTGACATGTTCTTATTGGTTAGGGACTATAATAGAGACATAGCTCCTTCACAAATCAATTTTATATCCCGTCTACAGCACAATTGGCGCGTAAAAAATTTCTATTAAGTACGTGACATATTTTATTGGCTAGAAGCCACTTTAAGTCATAATCTAAACTTAACTTAACAAAATAATTAAAACAGAATAGAAATAAAAAATTCTTCGGTTCTAGAATTCGAAACATATCTAACACTTCGATCGAATTGATCGTTTCACCAACATCTTACATTCAAAGCCTCTGTTTGATTGTCACCTGAGGATGTAATTATAGATATACGTGAGTCACAGGCGAAGGTCATTGTCTCTCCACCTGCTATTTTAATATGCAATGTACTTCATTTTAAGATAATTTGTCCTTTTAAACTGCTGTTGTACAAGAATATATTGAATTGCTATTTATTCTCTACCATGCGGAGGTTCTACCCCCCCTTTCGTATCAGAGAAGTTGCTAAGTGCTTGCTTTAAAAGCAGAAAAATGATTTCATACAAGAGCCATAATACCAAAAAAAAATTGGCCTTAATTAAGAACCCTGACTTATGAGGGTTTATATAAAGTTGAGGAGATTTTGCGTAAATAGCAAAATTCTACCACTAAAGACAATGAAACTCTTTGGTATTATGGCTCTTGTATGAAATCATTTTTCTGCTTTTAAAGCAAGCACTTAGCAACTTCTCTGATACGAAAGGGGGGGTAGAACCTCCGCATGGTAGAGAATAAATAGCAATTCAATATATTCTTGTACAACAGCAGTTTAAAAGGACAAATTATCTTAAAATGAAGTACATTGCATATTAAAATAGCAGGTGGAGAGACAATGACCTTCGCCTGTGACTCACGTATATCTNAATGAAAGCTTTGCGTAGTTCACATTCATTGGTCTACCTCCCAATTACACAGTAGTAGTTCCTTTCAGGGGGAAAAAGAAAGAAAATGAGTGATTCAGTGTACCATTCTTTCATTGCAGAGGTTTAAGGAAAAAAAAAGAATAACAATTTTGTATTTTCTTTGAAGTAATATTCTGTTGGAGGTTATGGGTTTTTAGAAATAGATGGCATTTTAGGGTGCTTGAAGTATTACAACAAGAAACATTAAGTTTGGAAAGCTCAACAATGTTACATCCAATTTAGGAGAACCTTAGTGTTAATAAGCAAGCTATTGGGCTCCAGTTGATATGGACTCGAATACGCTTTCACCTATTGAGAGTATTACACCAAGAGACATCAAGAGTTATGTAATATTACAAAGTATCTCGACATATCCAGGTATTTTGAATTTCGGCGTGAGATTACTACTGATGCTGTATTAAAGCGTTTGGTTTAATACAGTAATGTAATACTAGATTACAGTGTTTATAGCGTTAATATGTTTGGTTCAGTTTATAAAATTTAGTAATCCTGACATAAAAGTATAGTTTTTTCCAAAATTGCCCTTGTTGTGGTCATTTGAATATTATTTTTTGCAAAAATGACGAATGGAGGGAGGGAAATCGTGATGATTACTTGGGAGGACGACGCAATAGAAGATGATACGTGTTCGTGCGAGAGAGAGAGAGAGAGAGAGAGAGAGAGAGAGAGAGGGTGAGAGAAAGCGGCGTGCGAGAGAGAGGGTCGGGGGGAAGGTGAGAGAGAGATGAAAATAATGCTGTTAATTAGATTTGGGGTTGTTGGAGGGTAATATTGTCATTTTACATAATATGTAGTATTAACGGGTTTCAGTAATGCAAGATACACGACCCCCCTCCCGTTAATATTTTCGATGTAATCCTGCTCGATTTGTAATGCTACATTAACGACTAGATTACATAGCGGATTAACCAAACACAGTTATCCTGGCAGGATTGCCTGTAATCCTGCCAGGATAACTCGAACCAAACGCACCCTTAGGAGAATCCTGGGATTAATAAGTAAACTATTGGGCTCCAATTGATATGGACCCTAATACGCTTTCACCTATTAGGTCCAACAATATGTTCACACACAAATCCAATAGGTGAAAGCGTATTAGGGACCATATCAACTGGAGCCCAATAGCTTATTTATTAACCCCAGGGTTCTCCTAAGCTGGATGTAACACTGTTGAGCATTCCAAACTTGATGTCTCTTGGTGTAATATTTCAAGTACCCTGAAACGCCATCTGTTTCTTTCAGTCTGTACATTTCAGTCTTGAAAGAATTCCAACATATTCTTCTAGAACTACTTTCTATGCCTAGGATCTGGTTGGTATTAAGATTCATCTAACGCTAGTATAAAAAATAGGGTTGAAACGAAAATACATAGAGGTGTGCTTCTCCAGTTTTAGATGGAAATAAAAAAAAGATTATAATCGATTTATTACGATATATAAAATATAATATTATGTGTGAAAATAAATAAAATACGTCTTAGTGGATTGCCATATGTTACTTATTATTTATAGAAAAATGCTCCATTTTCTACATCTTGACATAGGACTAGTGGTAGATTTTAATAAATGAAGTTAAGGATTAGGTCCATGGTGGTATGTCTAAAGTTCTTTACTTCACCAAAAAATGGTCTATTTATTTTAATAACTCTGTTTTTTTCCCCTTTTTTTGCTATTTTGTTTTCAATTACTCTGTGATATGCTCTGATTATTTCTAACGAAAGATTAAAATCGCCTTTGATTACTGAAAATAGTCCTATTTGTTGAACAATTTCATGCTCATTACTTGAAACAAAGGTTATTAAGCAACGCGGTTTGTTTAAGTTAACTGGAGTATAGTAATGAGTTACAGGACTTGGAAAAAGTTTTTGAAATCTTATTATAATAATGCATTGTTCATTACACTGTTCAATAGCTAGTTTTTCTTAAATATCAGTTAATTAATTTTATCTTTTATTATTTAAATAAAGCTAGTCCCTACATTTTATACAGATATATGAGATTTGATGAATTTTGATCAAAATTAATGAGTGAATCATGACTATATTCAAAAATATGTCCGTTTTATCTTTTATCATGTCATCTAAATAAAATTACTCGGTGCATTATACAGATATAATACAAATGAGATTCAATAAATTTATCCGTAAATATATAAAATTATATCTACAATTATTATATCAAATTTAAATTTTCTCGAATTTTTGTTACTTGATCGATATTTTCTAACCACCCTAGCTGAACCACGTGCCAATCAGACGGTCCAAACGAGCAGTCGCATCAGCGAAATCCGACCGTCCGATCTCGATCGGAGAGTCGTAGACGGATCTCCTTCCGAGCGTTCACGAAGCGGTTGTGGTCGAGCGCGAATTACGCCGCGGCGCACGATAGCACGTTCCTGCTAACGTACGCCTCGCACACAGCTTATACCCCGATACCGAGCGTAAGACGAGCTCTACGGGGTTTTTTTTTTTTTTTTTTTTTTAAACGTAATAATCTCCGAATTTTTTAGATTTTTTTTTTCCTTCGGTGTCGGTGTCGCGATTCGCTTGTTGCGACGAACGAAGGAGAGGGGAGGGATCGATCGATCGATCGCGGAAGCTTCGAGGTATTACACGTTTAGATCTAATCCCTTTTCGTCGTCTCTCCCTTTTATTCGGTCTAAATCGCGCGATAATCGTGCTACAATCGCGCAATCGCGATCTCTGCGTGTGTTTAAATCCTCCCCAAGTTGAAATTTGGATGCAAATTTGGTTCTGTGAATCGGATCGGGGAGGTTTCGTTGCTGTTTTACTTTTGGAACAGTTGAATTGTGGGGATTCCTATGCATGTTGCGATCTCTGAATCGGATTGTGCAGGTTTCGTTGCTATTTTACTTTTGTAAGAGTTGAGTTGTTGCTTTGTTCGTTGATTGCGGCCAAAATTTGTTTGGCGATTCTTCTGATGTTGGATTTGTTATTTTGCTTATTGTAGAATAGTAGGATCACTGATTAAAGCATAGTTCTCCCTTTTGTGAACTTGTTTGTGCTTCGCGGGATTCTGATCTTGAATGGTGATTCCTTCTCAATTGATCTGATCTTTGTTCTGATGCAGTTTCTTTTTAAAAAATTCATACTGTTGTATTGGAATGCTTTTTTTTAAATTTTTTTTTATCTGAGTAGTTGAATAATCGTTAGTGAAAATTTTCCTTTTTACTCTGATTTTGCTCTTGCTATAGAAACAAATTTTGGATGTTGATGTTTGGCTGTCAGGTAGTTCTAACACTTTCCATACTCTCTGAGCCTTCTCACTTTTGAGTTAGTGAACCCAAACTCCGGGGAAAGGCTTGGCCTATGAAAATTGTAGTAGTACAAACTTGTTGCATATGACGAACTTGTCATGTCGCAAAATTTATGAACTTGGTTGATGAATGCGACACGGGTAGTTCCGTGTGCCAACATATCATTGGCTATTTGCATCTGCAGATGTGGCATGTATTCAAATCACTTTTAAAATATACTCACTGAGCTTCAATTGGATCACATCTAAAATATACTCCTTGAGCTTCAATTGTTGTCGTTGCGAATTGTGCACATGCCACATGCATGTTAAGCTAGAGTGCTAGACACGCCTATGTATCGTGGATTATTGGCATGGATCTTTTTAGCTGTAATCTTGTTCTATTTTTTCAATCTCAAAGATATATTCCTTATTAGTTTTGTCATTTTCATATTGACTTTGTAGTTATCAGTACATTGTTACAGTCAAAAAAGAAAAGTTTTCAATACACTCTAATGTGTTGTATACCTGAGCTGAAGATGGTTGAACTTAAAATTCTGGTAAATATGCTTGATTGTTCTTCTTTGCTATATCTATGGGGCATCAGTGCCCTTTCATCATGGCCGAGCTCTCAAATCAAAAAATAAAGGAAGAAACTCAGGTGTTCACTGATTAAAAAGCTTAAAATTAATGGATGGTAGGAAGGGTACTTAGATCTCTTTGTCTTCTCGTCATAAACCTTGGGCATACATATTTCACAAACCTGCTTCTCTTAATGCTGAAATTTTCATGTTACAGGATTTTATTCTTTGTTGAAGTCATTAAGAGCCTGCGTGTGGAGTTAATCTCCACTTAATGTTCATTAGCTGCATTTCACGGTTGACTGTCACCTCATTCTCATGAGTTCGACCGTTTCTGCACCACGAGGAATACAACCGCCAGGGAGGCTGGGCTCATTCGAGCCACCGAACTCATGGCCAACATCATCTCCTTTAAGTCAACCTCAAGCTGATTATAACGATGATGAGGAGGCTGAGTTGTTGTCAGTTAATTGGAATCAGGACTACGGCTGCTTTTCTGCCGGAACTACCAATGGTTTCCGGATCTACAATTGCGACCCCTTTAAGGAAACCTTGAGGAGGGAATTGAAAGGTGGGGGCTTCAGGATAGTTGAGATGCTATTTCGGTGCAATATCCTTGCTCTTGTAGGTGGCGGGGCCAACCCACAGTACCCACCAACTAAAGTAATGATCTGGGATGATCACCAGAGCCGTTGCATTGGTGAATTTGCTTTCAGATCTGACATCCGAGCTGCGAAATTAAGGCGGGACTGCATAGTTGTTGTTCTTGAGCACAAGATATATGTTTACAGGTTCAAGGATCTGAAGCTTCTTCATCAGATAGAGACACTGGCAAATCCAAAAGGATTGTGCTGCCTTTCTTATCATTCGAACACATCTGTGTTGGCTTGCCCTGGACTGCACAGAGGGCAAGTTAGGGTTGAGCATTTTGGATTGAAGGTGACAAAGTTCATCAGTGCTCATGACTCACACATTGCCTGCATCACTTTGACTATGGATGGCCTTCTTCTTGCAACTGCAAGCACGAAGGGTACTTTGATTAGAATATTTAACACAATGGATGGCACTCGCCTACAAGAGGTAAGCCTCTTCTTACATTATGAATGCCGACCTGTGTATTCTAGTTTTATACTTATTTCTTAGAATAGTCATAATAGGCCTTTTTAATGGATTCTAGCATTTCTCAACTTGTTGACAAAGACTGGGCGTTTGTTGACAAAGATCTGTTAACAGATTCTAACGATCCTTAATTTTTCCATAGTTCCTCAACTTTTGGCACTCTCTTAATTGTAGACGAGCAATTAACATCCATTAACAATCTTTGACCTTGTAGATTGTCTTATGTTCCATTAATACTAAGGGAAATAAAGCCATTATCTTGTGAATTCTTCTACTTTTGATGTTTCCAACATTACACATTTGAATGTTTGATCATTTTATGCATAATCAGTACTAATTTCAAGTACTGATTTACAGGTACGTCGGGGACTTGACAGAGCTGATATATACAGCATTGCTCTGTCTCCGAACGTGCAGTGGTTGGCAGTGTCCAGTGACAAAGGCACTGTCCACATTTTCAGTCTCAGAGTTAGAGTGGCAGGGGAAGATGCATCCGACCAGCATGGTGCTGCTCAAGTTCCAGCAGGAATAACTCATCAGACCTCCTCCTCTTCTCTAGATGCCCTTATATCTCCGAATACTGGTGCGAATCCCAGCTCATCCTTGTCTTTCATGAGAGGTAAGGATATCATGCTTGGCGGCATTCCTTTTTTTGTTTCCTGGACTTTGGGCGGATTATCATAGTATGAGTAGTGAATCTTTTAAAATATATGCATATTTTAGATTGGTGCTATTTTTGGTGATTTGTGAAGTTTCTAAGGCATGTTTGGCATTATGGTTTCGGCTTTTGTTTATGCTTAAGTTAACTATGTGTTGAAGGCATCTGGAGTAGACTATTCTGTTCTGGTTGTTGTTGGTTAGCTTGCAAACTCTTTTTTTTTCTTTTTTTAAGAAACAAAAAAGCTAAAAAAGCTACTACAAAGGCCTTGTTTGGCATTGTGATTCTTTTTTATTATTTTAAATAGAATTTTTTTTAATATAAAAAAGTGTAGGAGTGGATAGTGAATTTGGCATCGTGTTTGTTTTTTTATTTTTTTGAATAGAATTTTATATATCAAAAAGTGTAGGGATGGATAGTGAATTGATTGCAACCATTTCATCTGAAGTGTTTACTTTGCAATATATATATATATATATATATATATATATCAAATTATATAAAGTTACTGTTAAAAAAAAAACACGATACTAAACAAAGCCTAAAGTTTTGGTTTCTTATTGTCAAACAGAACCTACAATTGTAGAGTTTACAAAATTATGCAGTAGCATAATAAAGTATGTCCATAGAGAAAAAAAGAAAAAAAACATGGGTCTTTTATCATTGGTCTTTGCTCTTTACTTGGATGTTTGGATGATTCCTGGTTCTAGATGTTGTCTGATACATTAATTTTAGTGCCAAAGTTCTGTATAGTTCAGACAATGACATGTAGAACGAATTCCATTCAGTGTTATTGATATTTCTTCAATAGAAACATGGGTCTTTTATCCTTTATCATCTTGATATCATAAAATGTAATGATGTTGAACTTGAAAATGAAAGAAATACACCGCAACTGGTTCTTTGTATAGCATAGCTTTGCTCGATTATGTGATTTAAGATATGTGAATATAATGTAGCTCACCGGTTTATGCATCTAATTTTTCTTGCTTATTAATCATCCAAGCATGATGGGTGTCTAGGTTAACGGCAATTCACGTGTTGAAAATTTCCAGGTGTTCTACCAAAGTACTTTAGTTCGGAATGGTCGTTTGCTCAATTCCATTTACCAGAGGGCACACGCTATATTACTGCATTCGGAGCTCAAAATACAGTTATTATCATTGGCATGGATGGCAGGTACTAATATTATTCTCGTGTAAAACAAGTAATACAGTTTTTGACCTTGGTATCTGAAAAATTTCCTAAGCTTCCTATTTCCCCATTATGATCTCTTGCAACTGATGAATTTCTGAAGCATTTGCATATATTTCAGTCTAAATTTAGGGTACAGTAAAACTTCCTATTGATCACATAATTAGTTTTTCTTTTTTTAACTAAGATTTCCAGTAAGCAAATTATTTCTAATGCTAGGTTTGGATGTCTGGGTTTTCTATTTATCTGTTATTGAGAAGGTATTTTCTAGATCAACGTTTTTTTCCCTTATTAATTTTAAACCTGCAAATGAGTTGTAGCAAGTTTAAACATAATATGACTTTATCCCCAATGCTTCTCCTCCCCTCTCTCTATGCTTACCATTGGAGGGAAATATCAACAAAGCTAAGCTGAGGAAGGGGGATACTTCCACCCAAACTCAATTTTGCAGCATTCACATCGACAATTGATGCTATTGGGTTACAATCTAGCGTATCTGAAGTCTCCATAAGCCAAAAATCCTGATTTTTTTTTTGTTGCATTTCTTTTAGTTAAATGTCTCTAATCAAAATATTTCTTGTTTTCAGTTTCTATAAGTGCAACTTTGACCAGGTGAACGGTGGTGCGATGTTGCAGAAGGAGTACGTCCGGTTTCTGACAGCCGAAAGCCATCGGACAAGACCAGCCACCACCTGAATTGAAATAGCAATCTCTATCCATTTCAAATGTATATGAATAGGAGATTATGCTTTCAATCTACTGTACATATATGATTGCACTTAATTGTACATTCTCTTCAAAAACCCTAGTTTTCGCAATCCACCTAGTGCGAATCAAGAACCGTCGCTTCATCACTACATTGTGATTTGATCTATGGACAGTAGCTACTAATATCTTCTAAAACTGGAATAAATGAAGAGTGCACGACACCGTAGCTTCTTAGTTACATGAATAAATCTCGTGTTGATTGTCTTAGTTTCATCTGACAATAAATCTTGGTAACAAGTATTTGTGTAAACCGAAGATAACAAGTAGTTGTGTAAACTGAAATGCATATGCGTACCATGAATTCTCTCTGTTGTATCACCAGCGCGGCTTAGGAGTTCGGCTTGTTTGGCGCTGTGATATTTTCTGCTGGAAAATGCATTTTACCTTAACAATTAATAGGAGTTAATCCTGTTGCATAGAATAGATAACTCTATCCTTAGAAATTGGTGCTCCGATGAACTCGCTTGTTATCTTGTTTTCGGTGTGCATTGATCACGCTAACAGTTTAAATAATAATTGTTGTGTATTTTGTGGTGCACTATCTTTGATGTTTCTTGATAATATGTTGGGAAAATTGATTTGTTGCATCACTCTAGAAACCTTCATGGAGAATGCTTTTCGATGCAATACATGTAACATTTGGAAACAATTTAGCTATTTTCTAGCCCATTATCTGCAACATAATTGCAATTGGTAAATAAGGGGACGAAGCATTTAATACGGCCCAACCGCATATCAGAGTATTGTTTTTATCAACTCTAAATATATAAATCTGTAGAAATAGAATAAGTAGTTAAAGAAATAACCATAAATTCACAACAACAACTGCAATAACTATTATTTATGCTATTAACACATTCAATTACATAGTCCCTGTTGGCTTGATTGAACAGTGGTCTCCCAAGCCACCAAACAGAAAAAGCACTATTATTCGACATTTTTATTTGGGGAAGCATCCGCAATTCAAACTATCAGACAAGTGCGGCGATTACATTTGATCAAGGATTCGATTACAAACTCATTTACGGAAGGCCAAGTAACCACTTACACTGCCCCTAGATGCTTCTACTTCATGTGCACGACATTCAAAGTTTAGATCTCATTGACGAATTTTCCATGACGATCATCACCTTGCCCAAGGCTTTCCTATCTTTCAGGGCAGAAAATGCAAGATTTGCCTGTCAAAAATAGAAAGCAAATGATGTAAAGCAAGCAAGAATTTTGAATAGTAGATACACTTCGCTGCCACTAAAATAACAATTCTATGGTATGCAGTATGCACGTAGAAACAAGTTGAAATATAAATTTCCTCCAGATCCCCTCCAAGTCCTTCCATTAGGACTCCATAAGACAAAGAACTAAAAGCCAGTTTATATCGCTGTTAGCCGACTTATAACCTATCTATGAATTGTCTATACTAGTAGAAGCTTTTACCTCTGATAGCCGGTAGGCATGTGAAATCTGAATGGATATTAATCCTTTTGATAGCCATGAGAGGAGCTCCTTGAGAGAGTCATTAAGAACGTAGGGTCGATGTATTTTGTAGCTACCCCAATAGAGTCCATGAATAGTCCAGTTCTATGATCAAAGATACACAAATATAAGTCAGCAATGCAGATGGAAGTATATATTTCTGGACATAGAAGTGGTCAGACAGCAGCAAGTGCTTTTTCTTAATGGAATGACCCAGCAGACAGCTGTTAATAAATCTGTTCTGGGTAATAAGGAGCTCACGAAGAGCACAGCATTAGGTGTTTTGTATGATAGAGCTTCATGCCCTTCCCCGCGCAGTAAGAGCTCGACAGGGATCAACAGGCACAAAAATGATCAATAGAGAGAATTATACTTAGAAATGTGCATCCGATGCATCTGCTGTATTAATTAGAAGTACCTTCACAAGTGCAATATTTGCTGGGATGACGGGTATTTCACCGCTAGCAAATCCAATAACCAGAATATTAGCACCCCAGTTCAAAAGCTTCATGCTGTCCTTCATTAGTTTGCCACCCACCGGATCATACAGAACGTCGACTCCTTTAAGCCTTCTTGTCTTGAGGAAATTTCTCACGCTTTCTATAATATTTTCCTTGCTTGAGTCAACGACATGGTCAACTCCTAGTGACTGGAGAAATTGCACCTTTTCCAATCCCCTGAAAGTTAAATGCAGTTGAAGTGAAATATCTTTATGCAATTTGTAAAGGCAAATAAAATTGTGGATGGTTCAACTTATAGGCAACTACCTAGCAACAGCAATTATGACAGCACCACAAACTTTCCCTATTTGCACAGCCGAAAGCCCAACACCACCGGCAGCACCAAGAACAAGTAGTACCTGTAATTTTTGAGACTTCTATTAACTAATCGTCATCTAAAAGAGCAACTTCAAAATCATCAAATAAAAATATAAATATTTTTAGTTTCTTTATTGTCTCACAGTACTCTGCTTGATATTGATACGCAAAAGGTGTGCTATATTAAGCATCAGCAAGAGCTTGTTTATGAAAAAGGATGTTTTCCAGGCATTCTGCACCACCTTACCATGGGTCAGAAGGAAATGGATTAAACAATCAATTGTTTTATGGTAGGGGATGCCCGGTACCAATTGAAAGGTAATTTACTGGGATGACTTATGTTGCAAGAATAACATAAAAAGTGCTGCAAATTAGTAGTTTTGGTGTTCACTCTTTCCGGTAATTTTCAATAGAGAGGGTAACTGAGAAAAAGACAAGAAATGCAGATGAAAATTGAGTGCAGAAAAAGATGGAATGCTGAAAAGCAAAAGGGAGACATTTGGGAAAATTTCTTCAGATTAGCAGCAGGAAGATTTATTTTAGATCATCAGTTGCTCCATCCTCTCCCATTAAATGAATCATTGAAAAGTAACAGTTCCAACTTAGTTCCAATTTTAGCTCGCAAGAGAAGGCAATAAGTGATCTCAAGTCTACAAAGTGTCTACTATAATATCTTCATCAGATAACAAGGCCAGTGAAAAGAGAGCAACAAACCTGACCAGACTTCAATTGTGCTCTGTGAACAAGAGCTACATGCGAAGTACCAAATGCTACAGGTAAGGCTCCAGCTGCAACAAGGTCACATCCCTCAGGCACTAAAAATCTTGTTCAGCGAAAACAAATTAATAAAATTAGTCAATTACAATTCAAGTTTGTACTAGCACAAAGTTTGAAATAAAGACGCCATGTTTCCAACCATTATGATCATAGATATCATATAAAGCACCTGTTACACGAAGCAAATGGCATACTCAACTTAGGCCTAGTTTTGGATTTGTGTTGTCAATAAGATATGCTTTGAAGCTTCGGAGAACCTAAAAACTCTGCAAGCACTATAGAGCTTCCCTCCACTGATAACGCATCTCCGGTGGCAGTTTGCACCACCATTTTAAAGCATCATGGACGAAAGATTCAAAACACTTTCGAAGTTTTGGAGTCCGCAAAACATCAAAATGATGCTTCTGGACATCGCATTCCCAAACTAGGCCTTAGATTGTAAGGCAATCTACATCATTAGCCGTGATTTTCTTTTATGCTTCTTCTCATCTTTGGATGAGTAAACAAAGGCTGGTTTTGGTCCAAATTTTGTCCTTTTTCTATTCTTTCACACCACAGTAGCAGTCTAACACCCTCATTACGACAGTTTTCAGAATTATATACCAATAAGAAGAGAGATATCGCTAGATTTGCGAGATTACTTACAGATCCTTCTCGTCGGCGACGATGAACTCGGCGAAGGATCCGAGCGCGGCGACCGAGCAGACCCTGTCACCGACCTTGAACGAGGACACGGCGTCGCCTACGGCGTCGACGACGCCGGAGTAATCGGAGCCGGGGATGAAGGGGAGTGGGGGCTTCTCCTGGTACTTGCCGAGGATTTGGAGGTAGTTGGCGTAGTTGAGGCTCGTGGCGCGGACCCGAACCCTAACGGAGGTGGGGGAGGCGAGGGCGGGGACCGGGTGGGAGGCGGAGACGGCGATCGGAGAGGAGGGATCGGAGGTCGGGAGCGCGGGGTCGCCAAGCTTGTGGCAGAGGAGCGCCTCCATAGGAGCAAGGTGTGGGGGATGGGGAAATGGGGATTAGGGTTTTTTTTTTAGGGTTTGGAGTGGGGAAAGTGGGGAAGGTGAAGGTGAAGAGGAGGGGAACGGTCGAAGGGAGGGGGAGAAGGGAAGAGGATCCTCCCCGAGAAGTTCAAAGCTCCCATGATCTCTCTTTCTTTTTCTTTTTCTTTTTTTTTTCTTTTTCTTTTTCTAGAAAAATTGTAAATATCATTCATGCAGTTTTATATTTTTTTTACTTTAGTACACATGAGTCAGAAAGATGGTAAATCGTTTGTGTGAAAAATGCCTGACGTGACGCCCACGTGGCGAAAAGAAAATTAATTTTATAAATAAAATTTTGGTAACGTTATTCTGTCGAATTTTAATTTCTAGAGAGTTATTTTATAAAAAAGTCCATTTTCATATTTTTCTGCTGTAATTTTATTTTTCTTTTTTATTATTTTTTTACTAATTTTTTTTTGTTAAATCGTAACAAAGTTAAAACTAAAAAAAATAGTAAAGTGAATATTCGATGAACGATAAGTGGAAGATCTGAAATTTTTATATATAATTTAACAAAAAATCAATAGAGAGACCGATGAAAAGAAAAAAATAAAATAACATGATATTAAATTAAACTTTAAACTATCTTATACTTAAAAAAAAAAAATTTGATGGTATTTGAAGTTTATTTATTTATTTTTTATTATTTTTTTTTACCGTTTCATGTCAACTAGGAAACGTGCCTAGGCTCGACCTGCCACGTCATCTATGGTGAGTATGTGATAATTAGTTTACATATTTTACTCTCAATTCCTACTACATACAATAAAGTAACTTTTTAAAATTTAAGTAAAATTATATTTTATGGTGATAATTAAAACTAGATATGGTATGTGTAAATAATAGATAAATGACTCCATGAATAGTGTTGTGGAACAAGTCCAGTAAATTATTATTTTCTGTGGACATATCATTAAGAAAATACTTTAAAGACGCATTTGATTCGCACTATGAAAAATGATATTCGAAAATCTTATTTCTATTAATCTTATTACTAAGAATGTAATATTTCGATATTTTATTCGCAGGGTCATATTATTTAGTCATGCTATTTAAGATTACGAAAAATATACAATTAGTTAATTTATTTTTTTTAATTAATTTTAAATAATACTATAAAAAATTTCTAACATCCTTTTAGAAGAAAGAAAGAAAATATAGATTAGAAAGAGAGAGTATAATTAAAGAAATAGAAAAAGATAAGTTTAGAGAGAGATATATTAGAGTGTAAAGAAAAATAATACCAACTAGTCGGCGAGTGAGAAAAAAAAAAGAAATTAGACATATTATAATTACCCCAATCTATTAATATAAAGATACCTACCCTCTCTCAAAGGAATGAGATTAGTACTTTGGAATGCATCTCATTCCTGAGTAAATTTACTATTACCAACTAGATTACTTAGTGCGTTTAATCAAACACCGTCATAGTTTTTTATTCTTATTAAATTACTAAAAATTTTGAAAAAATAGCGCGAACCAAACACACCCTAAAGGATAAACTTCAAACACCACGATCGCTTTGATTTCATACCTTTTCACTTTAATACTATATAATATAAAATATAGTTAAAAATATATCACTTTAGTATTCTATAGTTACTTTTTTTTTTATTTTCGTCCGTACGTCCGTTAACTTACCATTAGATTATATACAAAAAAAAACTTCAGTTTATTAAATATTCCCTCTAATATTCTATAATTTACCGAATTTTTTATTTTGACTTATCATCCATATAACAAAAAAATTAATGGAAAAAATAACGGACAAAAAAACGAAACCACAGGGTAGTAAAATAATACATTTTAAACCACATGATACTAAAATGAAAAAACGCAAAATCACATAAATGATATTTGAAATTTTTCCTACTTTAAATTCTCCAAAAAAAAAAAAAAAAAACCCCCTACCATTCAAGTCAAATATGCGCTTGGCAATCCCTATGACATTATACTGTTGAAACAGAGAACTTCAGTCTAGATCCCCAACAATGCCATATTGAGAAGCCTCAAAAGCTGTGTCATTTGTAAATTTTCCTACTATCCAAACATTATAGCCCTTTATTCTAGAGTTTAAAAATCTTTTTAAATTTTTATATGAAAAAACACATAACAAACCCTTGAATGAAGGCAAAATTAATACGCAACAGCAGATTAAAGACTCCCACCGAAATGTCGTTGGAGAGCTTTCCAGTAAAATTTTATCCAATCAAGACATTAACAGCATATAAAAAAGGGGGCAACAATGCAATTCTAGAGATGTCAATAAGAACAGGGGCAATTTCACTGGAAGCCAGAAACAACACAAATTATTTCGGAAATCAACGCAGCACGAATCAATCTTAACCAAAAATAACATAAAGGAGAAAATTATGCTAACTCAAATTGCAACCCCATATATAATAGGGCAAAGTAATCAACACATTGAAATGCTTTTAACCTTCCAACAAAAGAAAAAAAGAAGTAAACATCATACTTTCAGAGTACTCAAATTTGCACTTTTTTTCCCCATAAGGTCAAATACAGGAATCATAAATAGGTTAAAATAAAAGAAAATATCTTGATAAATCAATGAAAGCTGAATTCCAACAATTAACATAAATATTTAGTAGTAATACAACCACTTCTCTGCTATAAAATTCTCAGATGGACCCAGTTTATGTCCAGTACTTTCAAAATGAATAAACTGGGTTTGCATATGTGCTCAATCACAAAACCTACCATTGTAACCTCACAAGCATGTTACAACACACATAAAAGATTCAGATAATATCATTCTCAATTCATAATAGTTCGATACTAAACAAAGTCAAACAACAAAAGCAAACAAAGTCAACCAGCAGTTCAAATGCATAAAAGAAAACAAGGCCAACCAATAGTTCAAATGCATAATATCGAGATAGCAGAATGTAAGTTTAGACTCTTCGGGAGGTCGGATTCAAACCTAGCAGAGAGATAAATTAAGCTTTACTTTGGGCCACCAAATAGATTGAGAGTCCTTGGCTTGTTGGGATCAGTCGATGTCGAGCTTGGATTGAGTTCAGTACCTGTTGATCCTAATGGACAGGGAACTGAGTCATAGACGGATGATGATTGTACGGTATCCTTCCCCTTTGAGCATTCCTGTTCACTGGTGACTAAATTTGCGTCCACATGGCTTGGTTCGACTCTCCTCATTGAGCTTCTCCCTTCAACTCCAAGGCTAAAAAATGCATTGAAGTGGCTCTTAGGCTCAATAGCTTGGCTTTGGTATGGTAGGGGGCTTTTGCCTTTATCTGCGATCATGTTAGGCTCAATAGCTTGGCTTGAACTCTATGAAGCATGGATACTTCAAATTTTATGCCGTATCCGTATCGGATACGTATCGGATACCGATACGCGCCCGATACGTGTCCGATACGGGAATGAAGTATCTGGCATTTTTAAAAAATAAAAAAATATCGGATACGGCTCGGATACGTGAGGGATACGGGGGGATACGGGGGGGACACGGCCCGTTTCTTTTTTGGTCTAAAATGATTGAAACTTAAAATTTTTTTAAAAGCTCACGTCCAAACCTATTGGAAAGAAGGAAAAGAGTGAGAAAAACACCAATATCTGTTCAATTTGTCATTTCATCTATCTTTTTGTTCTTGAATGGTAGAAGGCGCTCCCTCTCGTTCTATCTTCACACAGTATTTACTCTCTTCCATCTAATTTGTCAACCTAGTATTAAGCAACAAAGGCTATAGAAAATATGATTTTTTTTTCCTTCTCTATTAAATTGTTAGCATATTTTTTTATTACTATTTTAATAATAGAACTAACAAATCAGACATATATATTGAATGGCTAATTATCTAGTTTGTGCGACTATATATTTATTGTTATCATTTGATCAAGTTGAATGATAGTTGGTTTGATACTTTTTGAATTATTATTTTATATGATTGATTATTTTTTTTTATGAACAAATGTAGAATAATTATACAAGTTAATGCATATTAGAATATATTCCTTAATATAGTCTAGATATTCTAATTGTTCTCAATATATCATTACATATAATCAACATACATTTAAATATATTTAAAATAATATTTTATTTAAGTATATCCCGCGTATCGTATCCTAGAAGTTTTAGAAATTGCCGTATCACCGTATCCGTATCGTGTCGTATCCGTATCCCCGTATCCGTATCTGTGCAACATAGCTTGAACTAGACACCGAGATATTCTTACCTTTTCCTAGTGATTCTGGTGTACTAACTGATGAGGGCAACATAAGCAGACTATCATTGTCCAGGTTGCTATTAGGGCCATAAAGAACATTTGAACCAGGCATGCTATTAGCATTCATTGAAGGGATTGAAGATTGCATAGTATTGAAACTTGCCGATCCTGTTCCGCCTGCTGTGGGAGTTAGGAAGTAGGGGCTCCAGAAATGCGTAGGATTCAGTAGGGGGATGTACCAACTTGCCTCCGCATTATTGCCACTAAAATCTGCAACATTCAGTGGGTAGTTAAACGAGTAGTTAAACGGATTGGAGAATGTTGCCAATGAGAAATTCGCGTTGCCCATTTGGTTGTGAAGACCCGAAGTTAAGGGCAACAAATATCCAGCTTCTTGGCCATTCTCCATATTAGGTTGCTCTGAACTCGTATGGGATTGATAGTTCGCATCCTTCACAAAGTGCATCAAACTCTGAGTAAAACCTGAAGTGTTGTTGTTCTGAAGCAATAAAATCAAATAATAAGAGGTCAACAACATCATGTAGTTTATTATAAAATTGATACTAACTAATATTTTAATAGAAAACATATTTTTACAGATAAATGGAATAGGGAATGCAGAAGAGTGACAAGATATGGTAACTTACATAAACAATCTGTGTAGGATGCATGGATACTGGTATGCTCAAATTGCTCATAGTGTTGTTTGAATTTGTTTGCTGCTCTTCACAAAATTCAGAGCCTTCCACAGATTCTGCTACAGGTAAGCATTGCTGAAATAAAACTTCCAAAAACAGCATATAATGAAGAAAGGAAAAGTTACAGCTTATTTGTATACTTGGGAGCTCTACATCATTTTATTCTTTGGTATATTACACAGGAAAAATACTTATGTAAAGTTATTAATGTACATATATTTTTTATGTGAAGATTAACTCTCTTTTCATTCTGTATATAAACACAAACTAGAAACATAAAATTGAGAATTTGTGCATAAAAAGTCATGTATTTTGCAACAACTCCGTAGAATTAAAACAACGGTCATTATATTTATATGCTTGAAAGTACAATTTGTTATAGTTGGATACTGGTTCTATGGTAATGGAATTTCTTTACCTTTAGGCATCGAACTAGGAATAGCCGAAGAGTTTGGAGTTTTCTTTGATATGCTTCTCGAATATTGTTTTTTTCTATAATTTGAGTTTGTTCTCTTTGTATACCCGAAATACTTTTGATGCCAAGCTGAGATGTCCAACAGAATATGCTCACGACTGTTCTTCAAAGATTGGAACAGATTCTTTGCACTCTCTTTTTGATAAGCTGCCTGTAAAGTCCGATAATTTAATACGATCCATATAAATAAAGACTACATGCAAAGTGGATGATGTTTCGTTTGTATGTCAGTTTCACCTCCTTCATACGAAGAGAATCTTGAGGATTTGAATTTATTGCCTTACGAAATACCTTGTAAACATCATCCTACATCAATAACTAACATATTAGTTTAGTTCACAAAATAATTAGCTCAAAGTATGAAAGAATAAAATTGAAAATGTAAGCAAAATTTTTGAAAAATAGCAATAGATCTCACACCGCAAATTGCTCCAGGGTCTGATACATCCCATCCTTAAGCTTCTGTCTTAAGGTTGCGAAATCACCAGGGTTATTAACCATCTCAGAATAATCAGTTATCTTAAGAAAAAATACTAAATTAGTTTATTATCCCACAAATTGGAAATATTAATGCACAGGCTCAAGATGACAATATAAACCTGTATATTATTCGGCATGGCAAATAGCTCTTTTGTGTCATTCCTGTTACAAAATAAACGAAATTATTGTTAAAATGCTATAGCTATTTCTTAGAATAACATTTAGAGGGCCATCACATTATATATAATAATTTCTTTCAAATAAATTATAAATAGAACTAGTATCGAACTATTCTCATTGATAGGAAAGATTGATAGAACTGAGCTTACACTTGAAATACATCAAGAATGCTATCAATGATCACATTGGTAGAAATATCTGGTGCACAAGAATTTTCTGATGAATTACCTAAAAAACAACAACTCATAACAATTGTAAATACTCGATACTATTTATCATAATGCGGATACCGCTATAGTCAATATGACATTACCATTGTTGCTAGGATCAACTTGTTGTGGGTTCTTCGCTGCCTGAAAATAGTAAGACTTAAAATAGAGCATGAAACTTCCAGTAAGAGCTTACTACTATAAAAGCAAAATGGCAAAAAGAAATGATAAGACTTGTACAAGACTAAACTTTCCAAAAAGAAATTTACAATGTCTGTGAAACACGCAGCAAATACACATAGGTCTCACAAAGAGTAGTCTACTTCATTTTTCTTAGATTTTCTTTGTTTCACCCTTTGTTTGCATGTTGCCATATTTACCATATTTACCTTTTCGTCATCCAACATATTTGTGCCAAATGGTTTCTTCTGGTTTTTTGGCTCTTGAAGGGCTAATAATCTAGCACTTCTTCGTCTCGTTCCCTCAGCCATTACAAGATATTATATTCCTTCCTTTCATACAAAAGAAAACAAATCAATTACCATAGATTCGAATATTTCTAACGAGAAATAAATTGTTTAATTTATTTATGACAAACTAAAAATTAACAATCTACTTGTCTTGGAACCTCAATGATTACAATGTCGAAAGTTAAAAAAGGATAAAGATAGATAAATCAACATATACATGATAATATGATAATAATAGATGACGAAGTTAGCATTTTCAATACCTGTTCACACTAAGATACATAAATGTGAATGAAATCTAACATATTAAAGCTTCTCATTCATCGACATTTAGCGCAAAATCTCCTTTCCTTTTCCTTCTATCACTCCATACTTAAGGAAAGTGTAAACACAGTTTTTAATGTTGATTTCAATTTCTTAGTTTGGGAATGATAAAACCCTAAATCTGCGGAAGAAAAAAGGAAATCTCTCTCAGAACCACAATTTACCCATTCATAGATCAAAGATGCCAGAGCTATTTGGAAAGCAAATTGACTGCTAGTATCGGCAAGCATGTAGTAAGGCAAATCAAGAAAGTTGCAGTGTGTATGTTGATCATACCTCAGAAATTAGGGCAACCTTGCGGAACCTTATGTATTGTGCTTGACATACAAAACCTTTAAGCACACTGTTTGGGTACCTTCGCATCATATATAATGCGCATTTCTAATACGACAAAATAGCACAACCTCGAGTATGGCAGAGACACCTCAGTCACTGATACGTAGTGAAATTTTGATATAAACGAGAAAGGTGATAAGATTGCACCAAATGTACTTCTTTATTGTGGAGATTCGCAAGATACGAGTAATTATGCAAGTATTTAATACGCACATATTTCAGAAACTATAGATTATATTATAAACAATTAATAATAAGGAAATTCCATAAATACATAGCTTTCATGTATGGGCATGTCAAAAATAAGGATTGATGCAGCAGTAGCAATGAGTCAGATGCAGATTGAATCAAAAAATATTTGAACTAAATAGTGACTCAAACCATTTTCAAGTGTGCTATGTTCAGCACCGGTGAAAGTGTGGTATGCAATACATTCTAAAATTCATTGCACAACAAAAATTTGACTACAAAAAAGAGTACTAGTTATCAGCATATTTGTAAGCTCACGCCTTAAACGCAATCTAGATTGAATAGTTAGTTTTAAAAATGCAACAGTAGAATTACATGAAAATGCATTTAAGTACACGCTACCGCAGATATATGCTGCCAATTCCCTTTTTTTTGTGCACCTATTGAAAAAGAAAAACATAAATAAATATGGTACAACACAAATTTGTGCATAGTTGGACAATGGTGCTTATCCATGCCTTCATATTAATACATATAGTGTTTAAGTGCATATATACTGCTGCAGCACTGCTCCAGCACTTCCAAATTAGTCAAAATGTTCAAGTTTCTGTATCGAAATATTAATTTTTAAAATTATTTTTCATATGGCAAGACATGCATGTTCAGTAAAGAAGGTAATTATTGCTTGTCTAATTAAATGTAACATCAAACAGGAAATATAGTATAAGAATTTCAGAAAGTACTACATTGCACTGATACTAAACTTGAAGATGAAAACTATGGTTGAAGCTCCTACAAGAGATTTCAGCTTCTGCAACAGTGGCCAAGTGTTTGGCGAAATTCCACTAACAAAAAGTTGAACGATTTTGACTTCTTTGAGCTGCTCGACAATATGTAAACTCCCTGCACAGCAAATAGGCAGATAATGAAGTATGAAATCTTTCACTACTCTCATGCATTCCCATTTTCCTCTTTTCCTTCTCTTCAAGAATTCACCAAAAGGAGGCTTTCATAGAACTTGATTACTTTATATCAAGCACCAAGTAGCTACAACTAAGTTGCTACTGTAGCACAATGTTCTGAAAGATATCAATATGTTCAAATATACATTTCTATTCTGAGTACTCCCAACCATATGTTTTACAAAACAAAATGTTCGGAGAAAAAAAAACAACACTCAGAAATAACTCCTCTTCATGGCAGTTCTCTAAAAGATGAATTTACATATAAAACAGCAGTGAAAAGGCTAGAAATGCCCATATATCCCAGTGGTGCATACAATTGCATCATAGTAATGCAGGGGTAGCTTGATGAAGTCTTAGTTTATCATCTTGAGAAAAGATATTTCGTTAGACTTTTCATGCAAATAAAACTACATCATAAAACTATATTACCCAAGCAACCCACTACCAATCTGCAACATCAAATAAATATTTTACATGTTAGCTCAGAGAAGCACTTCGATCATAACCAATGGCTTCTTATGCAAAAATCACTTTTGTATCACTGGGACAGGCATGCAGCCATTTCAACCAGAGGCCTTGATAGCAATTGCATGAAAGTAAGATAATACTCAAATCATTGGGTGTACAGTGACTTCCAAATTGAGAAAGCTTGCTAATAAGACATAATAAAAAAGTTACAATATCTTTATGAGAAATATAGTATCTACACAATCAATGAAGAGGGAACTAAAAAAAAAATGGCCTTACAAACTTTACAATTAAGATGAAGTCCACTACCTTCGGATACCAATACTCTAGAGCCTGAAAGAACATCTTGCATATCCACTTATGTTACATAGCCAAGAACAAATTGTCTTCAAATTATTCAGCAGAGTTTGTGCAAAAATAAATTACAAATTTATTTTTCTGCTTCCTGTAACCTGTTGGTTTACCTGTTGGTTTACAGGGGCTTCCATCTCACCATCATGCTAGGTTTACATCTGCTTGTATCTTTCCATCAGCAAAAATTAATGAGAAAGCAGGAAAATTTCGTCAAGTTTCAAATTGGTCCACAAGTTTTAAATTGAACATTCAACAGCCCCAAACTTTTGGACAATTTTCACTTTAGCCCTTTTCATCATCTACTGTTAAGGAAAAATTTAACTCCTGTACCTGGTGCATCATATCTATCCAAGCCATCCATCCAACAGCCCTTGATCTCATATCATATTTTAATCCCTATCAAGTATCAACCATTAAATTGTAGCCTTTTGTCAACTTAGAATTTAAAGTCTAACTAAAAGTACGAGATGGATGAAGGGTCAATCGATTCTGATGGGATGTCGATGTATCACGTATGGGTGATAATTTTATTTTCACTCCATAATAGATGATATCAAGGGCTAAAATGAAATACTTTCAAACCTCAAGGGGCGTTAAATGTCCAACTTACAAAGTCCAAGGCCAGAGTGAAAATTGACGATAAGTTTGGGCAACATTATCAACTCCTTGTTTTCTTTCTCTTTTTCTTTCCAAACAAGCAGGAGTGTAAGAGCACCAAAATCCTCAAGCCTCTACTTTGACGGCAACATCCAAAGCATCACTGTTGTTTTGCTGAGCCCACAGCTGCGCATAACGTCCTGCTTTTGACAAGAGAACCTCATGTGGACCCTGTTCCACTACCTTCCCATTCTCCAAGACTACAATCTAATAAAACAAACAAAGTGAAGGTGGATAATTAAGCAAAGTTAGGCCGGCAATTCAACTGTTAATAGGCAAATTGATCTATGCTTATATCAAATCAACACCAACTTAAGATGACTACACTGGTCAAGCCTATCTTTGAGCAATTTACTTGCACCATCAACAAAAAGTCAAGCTGATCACATGAATTTGTAAAGTGCATCTATAATTCTGAAAACAAGTGTAATGGCCTAACTAGCCCACTAGTATTAGCAACTTTCGGGCCCTAGAACACCGGCCCAAAATACTAGAGCCAGTCCTCTATATGGTCCTCCAATTATACAACATAATCGGATGTGGGACTGTTTGTTTATGAGTGTGTAACATGGATAGATCTCTATATGGTGCTCCAATTATACAACATTATCGGACGTGGGACTGTTTGTTTATGAGTGTGTAATCCCTCAACCATTGCTAAGGGTGGACAACACAAATTATTGGTCTAATTTTAGGGTCATGCAACCGAATAGTGAATACAAGCTTTTGAAATTATTATTGGAAATGAAAAGAGTCCACAGCCCAGACCAGGAAAAGAGGATACATCTTTGTCTAAGGCACAATCAGAAAGTGCACAAAAAAATTTCAGATAGTTTAGGTAGTAACACAAATGAGAATGAAACTACTATTCAAGCATCTCCAATCAATAGGTGTAGCAGAATAATAAAAGAATCTCTGTTGCAAATAATAAAAACAATTGAGATACTCCAACTAAGCAATAAGATTAGCACCTTATACAACAGAATAGTATTGCCTACCTCATCACATTGCATTGCTGTTGTAAGCCGGTGAGCAATAAAAATTGAAGTGCGATTGTGCGCTAAAGTCTTCAATGCGTTCAATATTGCAGCTTCGGTTGTGCTATCAAGGGCACTAGTAGCTTCATCGCATAAACTTGAATATCAAAAAGCACAAATACAAGCATGTCATTCAATATATTTTCCCCAAGATATTGAAAAAGAAATTAATTTTACCTTACTTTCTTGCTGCCGCGTTAATAGACAAGATGAAAGTACTTTAACACTAAAATTATAATTACTACCATAAAACTTCTTGCTTTAAAATGTTGGTTTTCAGAAGTACAATGAAACAATCCAACAACTTGATGAAAGAACATTAAAATATTTTACAAATGAACAAAATAATTTTCTACAAAATTAAAGAACGATATGAAACAAAATCATTGTTGCAACCCATGCATTGCACGGGTCACTTACCAGTTTTACCATAAAGCAAAAGGTAAAAGACACATTATTCCAGCAACAATTCATCATCTAGAAAAACCCGCATAAACTGAGTTTGACTTGAAAGGTGAAAAACATTTCTAAGATAATTAACACAACAAATATCTCATCTCAAACGAGTTGTGTAGGTGGCTATCTAATTAACACAACAAATGCCAGAGTTTCTTTCCTTGAGAGAAAGGTAGCCTACTACAGTACTACCCCCTTCATTCATTTTTTTTTCTCTTTTTCAATAAATAAACTTGGCAGGAAATGTGAATCAACTAAGCTTTAAACTTGGGACCTCATGTGTCAACCATCAAGTCCTTTGCCACTTATACTAAGGACAGTCGGTCAAATGCCAGAGTTTCAATACAAGAAAATTTCTAAGCACACAGGGACTACCAGAAAGGCTATAAGGCCAGCTTGAGAAGAAAAAACTACATATTTAACCTCATGGAACAGCTAAAATTCTGCATCCTTTTCCTATAAATGGGAAAAATAGAGTGCAAAAACATAGCTGGAAAAGGTAAACATCTGACTTGTTGGATTGTTAACCTAATACTAGAAGCACCTCCAGATGAAATTAAGGAGTTCACAAAAGAAATCTTATAATCTTAACAGTTCCCAAAGGGATGTGACAAAACAGCATATGATGCTTATAGTATATATCCTAATCTTCATTTTACAGCAAAAATTTTAACTTCAAGCATCTCTCATTTTGAACTCAAACAAATAAAAGATTCATAAATACCACACCAAATATATCTCTTTTCTTTTTGTTGCATACTCTGAATCTAGCCATTTATGGCAATCAATTAGTTGAAATAAATGAAGCATTACTCTACAGCTCAAATAAAAAGCACTTACAGAATTGAAGGTGCCTTCAAGAATGCACGAGCAAGCGAAACACGCTGCTTTTCACCACCACTCAACTGCAAAATTAGAAGAATGGTTTGTCTCAGATTCAAAGATTAAAGAACTGTTTAAGTACAAACAAGTCCTTATTGCCTCAGTAGGCACTACATACTAGCATTTAAAAGATTCCAACAGATAAGCTAACATAACACCAAAAAAGTGCAGTGCTAAGCTAACATCAATTTACGAAACTTACTATTAACATAAGGTAAACATTTTGTCAACCTAAGTTTCACAAAGAGGTAATGCAATATCCATTATCAATAGCAGTAATCCTCAAATGAATACTGCAATTACGGTGATGTGATGTATAGCTCACAAACTAATGCCAGAATTAATTCATTTAGATCTTGTTTTGGTGTTGTTGCCATTTTTTTGATTTTTAATCACAAATTCTTTGCAATGGAGTGTGGGGATCGATCATGAAGTGCCTGAAACCTATACACCCATTGGCTCTGCCTGGCAACAAAAAACAAAAACACGGGTTTTTTTTTTTTGCTTATTTGGGTTTTGAAGATGCCCTTTTGCGTCGTAACTGGGTTGCATTGCAAGCTAGCCGCATCAAGGCCACCTACTGACACTTCCAATCATATAGAAACACTTAAGACTACATTATCAGGATGTCTACATTAACAACACTTAACGGCACTTCCAGTATTTTTACGTTAATTTAAGATTGCATATCAAAGTAGACTAAACAAAATTTCATTTATGGCAGCTAATATCCATAGTTTGAGACATTATCTCTACTGCATCATTAACAAGAATTACCACTTTACAGGCTCTTTAATTTCTTTTATAATAAATCAGCAAATAATTTACTAATAATTACTTCTTACCTTTAGCCCTCGCTCTCCAACAACTGTTGCATACTTTTCTGGAAAGTTCATAATGGTATCATGAATAGCTGCACGTCGGGCAGCATCAAAGACCTAAACAACAATATATCAACACAACAATATTCTCACCATAGACTTAGATCATAATTGCTAAGAATAAGTCTAAATCACCAACCTCTTCCTCTGTTGCCGATAGCCGCCCATAATGTATATTGTGAAAAATTGTGTCATTGAAAAGTACCTGCGAAGACATTTGAACTTGTCTGTCTGTGAACACTCGAATAGAAGATCATTCTTACGTTGTCAAAGAAAAATTCAGTAGCCAGAATATTTCAGAATATGAAGCTAGCAGATCAATGCTGGTAAATATTTTACATGACAAGACAGTTCCATTGACATGAATAGAAAACATACACAAAACCCGTTGGCATTACATCCATCAACACACCGCACGTGAGAATTAGTTTCACAGCTTGCATATCATTAAATAAAGGCATTCGCAATGAACTCAAAAGAAATGGTCAAAAGATGGGAACGCTAATAATGGATATGTCGATACCAAAACCCAGGTTAAAATCTCTGACCCCCTCTCATGATGCTAAATTCCATGTTATTCTAATAAAAATCAAATCTTTTACTATATAGTTATTGAATCTAACAGATAATCTAATACTATTTTGAGACATGAGAATTCATAACGATTAACTCCATTATGGATTTATTTATATATCTTCAGCAGTCAGTATCAAGCCTAGGAAAAAGATGAGGATTATAATAGGCGAATTGTTAGCCAACATATATCTTGTAGCTGACCCCGAATAGACAGGACTAAGGGCTTATTATAGTTTGTCTGGATTTTTTTTTTTTCGAGACTGTAATGAGGCACTAAACAAACAAGAAATTAAGATTATGAACTTTCACGTCATTTATAGGAAAAGAAAGATATTCAAATAAATATATATTCAAGTACTTTGGAACTTACAGTATCCTGTGGCACAACACCAATACACTTGCGAAGACTTTCCAGGGTAACATCTCGTATATCCTGACCATCTATTTGTATCTGTGGACAATAATAAAGTTAGATTAGGAAGAAAAACAATAACACAGGATTAAGATTTTTTTTACATACAACAGCCAAATGACAATAATTTACGGCTTGTTGATAATCACCAAGTTGTTTTATGTTTTCTTTTTGGGTACCTAAACTATCTCTGAAATATCAGAACCATGATTTTTTTGTCACACAACTTTTTCAAAGAATGATTGCATGTCATGCGATTGCAAACTCATCAACAAGGATCATCACAAAGAACAGCACAGCAATCACAGACCAATTCATGTTCCGTATCAAGTAACAGAAAATCAAGAATTGCCTCACAACATGATTCTCTAGCATATGTTTTACACTACAAATATAATTCTGTACTTAATTTTATCTTTGGGTGACGCATGTAGGCCTAAAGAGAACCTCAAGCCTCGAGGAATTACTCCCCCATTTATAAAGGGTGGTCTACCAAGCAATAGAAGGATCTGGAACCACATTATATGGTATGCAGAGAGAAAATATTCCCAGGTTAAAAAAGAAAGAGATGTAAGACTACTAATAATTCATTAAGATAACAATGTATATAATATATCAAAAGAAGGTAAAAGCCTTACAGATCCAGAACCTGTGTCGAAAAACCTAAAAAGCAATCTAAGAATAGTTGATTTTCCTGCACATAAAACTAGTGATCAGTATACAACCCACAACCATATGGCATTTAAAGATTTAGAGAGTCATAACAAGAAATTCTAAAGCAGTCATTTCAATACAATGAGAAGTTTACTCTATAGCCTTAACTAAACAAGGAATAGGAAAATTAGAAAAAGGAACAGTGAATTTTCAGCTTAATGCACAAATATAGACCATCTGTATTTTAAAAATCTAATTCTCCTCAAGGGGTTGGGCAAAGTACTATCATGATACCACGCAATACTGATGCAAATAAAAAAAAAAAAGAAGAAGAAGATTTATAACATTATCATGATATCACACAATACTAATGCGAAAAAAAAAAAAAAGATTTATAACAACTACATTTCCTGCTGAAAAACAGCATACTTAAACATTCAGAAGAAACTATTTCTAAGAAAAACAGGAATGATATGTATATTACAAGCATGTCATTTTGATTCTGACAGCATTTAATCATAAATAAGAAAAGTGCAAATATGGAATAGCACTTTTCGTCCAAATGAAAGGTAGAGTCTTCCGATATATATATATATATATATATATATATATATATATATAGAGTGAGGCTACTATGCTATCGGAAGCACGGAGCCTTCCGTGCTTCCAGCTCGTTTTCGATGTTGCGACTTTCGAATCGTCGATCGGCTCCGTTAAACTTGATCTAGAGTATTTGAAGTACCTAGAAAATAAATTTTATGATTTTACGATATCATTTGCCTAGTGAACGAAGGGGCTCAAAATCAACGGCTGAAAATAAAAATCTTATAAAATATAATAATATGACATTAAAATTTTAAATCAAAGATATTGATCTTGTTTTATATAGTATAAAGAATTTTCTATCAAAATTTCACATGATTTAGATATTTCT
Organism: Ananas comosus; assembly: GCF_001540865.1. NCBI lineage: Eukaryota > Viridiplantae > Streptophyta > Magnoliopsida > Poales > Bromeliaceae > Ananas > Ananas comosus. The sequence continues at coordinate 13,156,616 of NC_033624.1, read as the reverse complement.
ATACTGTTAAACTTGCAAACGGCTCACTACGGCCATTAAAATTTGTTGATTTTGAGCCCATTCGATCACTAGGCAAATGATATCGAAAAATAATAAAATTTATTTTCTAGGTACTCCAAATACTCTAGATCAAGTTTAACGGAGCCGATCGACGATTCGAAAGTCGCAACATCGAAAACGAGCTGGAAGCACGGAAGGCTCCGTGCTTCCAATAGCATAGTAGGCTCACTCTATATATATATATATATATATATAAAATTGAGCTAGAATACTTTTAGAAGCACCAACCCATTGGTGCTTCTAAGTTTCTAGCCCTTGGATCTACTCCTTAATTACTAATATCCCTTGGATCAAACACTATTCCACCTACCACCACGTACCACCATCATCTCAACCCTACATCTCTCCATCCAATGGTTAAAAACAAGGTTTCAAGTGCCGTGGAACGGCGGCGTGCCGTTACATCCTTGGCACGGTACGGCACGGGCACGCTTGCGTGCCGACACGTGGCACGCTTGCGTGCCGACAGATACGCACGACCTCCTACTGGCACGTTTTGGCACGGATTTATTTAAGTTTTTTTTTGTTCCAATAAGCTTTTATAATGTTATTTTGAAAGATTTAGATAAATTATTATTAATTTTTGCTATGTATAGCTTATTATACTCATCAATTAACATGCATGTAAACATTTTGTATATAAAGTACAACTATACTTGATGTAGAATAGAAATTAAAATTCTTTTGTTTTTATTTTTTTTATTTGAAAAGTACAACTTTACTTGCTGTAACATTTGAAAATTCTTTTGTTTTTAATTTTTTTAGAATTTAAAAAATTATAACAGATAAAATGACAGAAAATTTATTTTTTTAAAAAGTTTCAAATCTATTATGATTCGATTAGGAGATATGTATAATTAGAACAACCAGATAGTACCGCATTATATCTTATTTTTTTTTATCTTTTGAAAAATCTGATCAATGTTGGTTTAGATGGCAGTCGATATTTTGTTTTCCTGATCATCGGAAAACTTGCGGTGCGACCAATTTTTGACAAATTATATTTTGCGGAGAAAAAATGAATGTCAGTGGTGGCTACGGGCCGGCAGGTGTGGGCTTTGCCCCCGCGGATGGATCGGATTTTGTCAACTATAATTTGCTTTTTATTGATAATGAAGTTAAGTTTAATTTTAATTTTAACAAAGAAAAAAGAAAATTCAAAAGAAAAAGCAAAAGGCAAAAAAAAAGAAAAAGGCTCAGCGCAAAAAGAAAAAAAGAAGTTGACAAAAAGATAACACAATGTCAAAAAATAGAAAAGTGAAAAAGGAATATAGGTGGCGAGGCGGCGAGAGGCTTGTTTATATCCCAGAGAACAAAAAAAAAAAAGCAAAACCAAAAAAAGCCAAACAAAAAAAAGAAAAAGAAAAATAGGGTCATGCAGCACAGTTGCCGCGGCACATGCGGCGCGTGCGCTGTCCGAGCGGCACGCGTTTGTGCTCCGCAGGCACCCGGGGGTCCGAGGCCCCCCCCTCCCCCCGTACCGTGCCCCCTTCTTGGAGGGAGTACGCACGCCGTAGCGCTACGGCACAGGGGGCGGCACCTTCATCTTGGTTAAAACTAAATCACACCCCTTGGCGTTTTGAGAGTATCTTAGCTAATCTTAGACACACCACCAACAAGTGTCTGGCTCAAGCTATCGCTACACCTAAACACTTCGACTATCAAGTTTTTACCATTAGATCAATCTCTTTGACCATTTTCACCGTCGATATACTATTCAACCACGCGACACTCAACCCAAGGGACTACATCATAGTCATGTACATTGTTCATCAAGAGCGACAACTTAATAGCACCAGATGACTTGTCTGATTATAGTATTCTGCCTAGCTCACTATATATATATATATATATATATATATATATATATATATATATATGCTTCTTATTTTCCTCTTTCTGACAAGAAAAATATGCTTTGATATCAGGGAAAAACAGAGAAATGAACCAAATGATTGAGCTCACCACTGCCACTAGTTCCAACAATGGCTACGCTTCTTCCGGCTGAAACAGTAAAAGATACTCCATCGAGAATCGTCCGTTCTATCAGGTACCTGAAATTCAAAGAAGAGAATAAACTAAGGTACCATTGAGGAATATCATCTATGGTAGATATCAAATTAAATCAAAAGTAGTTACATTTCCAGATACAGGAACAACTGCGAATAGATGAAATTTCGTTTGTCTCAAACCAACGAAAAATGCTAGAAGAATATTAAAGGGAGCTCACTTTATCTCTCTTTGGCCCATGTGTGGTCCGAGACACTAATGACTGAAATGGGGAACAATAAAATAGGGCAAAAGGAAGACTCTTCTGTTTCATAGAGACATTAGACGGATTGCACGACGCAAGTACCTACAAGGTTTTTTGTGCAACAACTCACTTCATTCTTCCATTGTTTAAGATAGTCGGCAAATAAATTCGTTGAAGCTACAGAGCATGATGTAGATGTTGTACCGGAAGGAGTATAGCAAATGCAATCTCATGCAACCCACTTGTAAACATCAGAAACTTCTTTCCACTAAGAAGCCAAGATGAAGGGGATAGGGAGAAATGACAACAATGGGCAGAGATTTGTCATCATCTCAGATAGCATTATCAATTCATCAGCATTTGTTCATAATTTGTTCTTCATAATTTGTTCTTCTTGTCAGATACGTCACACTAATTTTGCTTTGTTCTTGCCTTTGTTCCTTGGTGTAATTGGGATGACAGAGGCAACAGATGCCAAGCAGATAGAGTTAGCATGTTCAGAAAACCACTAAATCCTGTGACAGGATATTTAGTGTTTTCTAAATGGAATTGAAAGAGCGGTGTTCCAGTCCTGGGTAAACTACAAGTACATAAGGCATAGGCATTGCATGACAAGCACACTGCAAAGCCACTCGCAGTCTGTCTTTTAAGCAAATATAAGCAGATTGAGCATGATATGCCTCCAAGACTAGCCAACATACTTTTTGATTTATTTATTTTTTTTTCAGTATTATGTACTTCAGAATATCTACATTACACGAAATGTGAATTTTAATGCACATAACATCTCAATGCCCAACGGCATATTGTGTAGGTTTGATCTATCAAAGCAGTTCAGCAAGAAGTACAGCACAATCATCTAATTGGAAAGAGGGTAAAAGTAAGATAATGAAATGAAAAAGAAAAGACAAAGACCAATTATCATGTAATTGCAAAAGAAACAAGATTAGGCCATTGTATCTCCTCATATTTAAAAGTCAAGAGAGATAATAAATGATCTGATTCATATTTATTCTCAACTCTCAAGAAAGATCATGTTGTGGGAAACAATTCATTTTTCTTGCCAAAATATTAGAAAATTGTTTTCTCCCAAATGATGCGAAAGCACCAATTTTTATGTCAAAAAGAAAATTAACCCAGAAAAGAATTTCCGTGGTACCTTGAATAACAGAAGTCACCTAAAAACAGAGCTTTCAATGGGTTATCAAAAGGCCTGATTTATGTTGCAAAGATTTTTTTGCAAAAAGTAGTCAAATCTTGCGGTCCACAAAATAGAATACAAAACATTAAATAAAAAAAGACAGAGGCTTCTAAATTGGACTGCTTATGTGACGCCACATACAATACTCCCCCTACATGGATCAAAGAAATACCAACAAACAAAACGAAACAAAGGTAGAGAGAACACGATGAGAATTGCAGATATTCCAAATGCAGTGGAATAAATAGAAGCCAAAAGAAGCAGCTCTAACCCAAAATGCACATTATCAAATTCAATGCATCCTCCTCTAAACTGTAAAGGTACTGCATTCTCCTTATCTTTGACTTCAGGCTTCTCCTGCAAAAGCCATCATCGAAAGAAATGTAACTCCTCAGACAACAGTAAGTAGATAATTTACAGTGGAATTCACGTATCATCATGTAATATAAGTTATCATGGTAGCTAAATTCTCTCACGCACGAAAGAACAATCAGAGGCAGCACTGCTTTGATAAGTTCAAGTACAGCAGTGGCCCATGTGCTAAGAGCTTAAGCAGAGATTGGTTGAACCATTAAAGAATACCACGTCATTCTCAGGAGGAGAATATCAAACATAATGAAGAATCATCTGAAATATTGTAACAGAACCTCTATTATCTGTAACTGTTTAATGCGAATTTAACGTGATAATGCAATCACGAAACTAGACATTCTACTTCGCTTGATATAGAGTTCGTACTGAATTCAAGACAACAACTATAGTCGGATAATAAATGGATAAAGAAATCCCAATGATGATAGCCATGAGATTAACCTCAAGCAATTGAAACATGGACTTCATATCTATAAGGCTCTGCCTTGTTTCCCGGTACACGCTTCCAAGGAAATTGAGAGGTACTGATAACTGGAAAAGAAGCCCATTGACCATGACCTAGGAAGTACAAAAAGATAGAGCCAGAAGATAATCAAAAAGGTGAAAATTGCTAACTGCAATGACTAGCATATACAACATCACTAAAAAACTATAGCAAAGCAAAATTCCAGTCACCCACATTCAAAAAAACCGTAGCAAGAACAGGGAAACAAAGAATGAATCAATTTAACTAACCAAGTAGCAACTTCTATTGTACCTAGTTCTATGAGTAAATGTGCCCTAAACAGAAAGGAGTTAATATAACTAAACCAAATAAAAAAGTCTTATCAGAGAACCTGTGTCCTCACTCCTCAGGACTTCAACATTGTTTAAAGGAATGTAACAAGACATCCACAATTTTGAGGACAGTAAAATGATTAGACTGAGGATAATAGTGATGCAAAATCTTTACATAAATTTTGAGGAATGTAACACTATAAATTTTGAAAGGAATGTAACAAGACATCCACAATTTTGAGGACAGTAAAATGATTAGACTGAGGATAATAGTGATGCAAAATCTTTACATAAATTTTGAAAACTAGATGCTAGGAAAGTAATCTCTATATAGAAGTTTGGTCACACAAGAACCCTTGAATTGAACGTAGAACGCTTATCAACCACAGAATTAAGAATTAGTTGGCAAAATATAATAATACAATGTGCATAAAATTCCGGCAAAGACTATAGCAAACATCCAAATCAAGACTAAAATTAGAGAAGAATTACCAAGTCACCAACTGTCAATGCACCACTCATAACTCCATATGAGCACAAAACCATCGCAGTCGATAAAGCCGTGCTAAATATGACATTTTGGCCAAAGTTCAAAAAGGCAAGGCTACTTTGAGTTTTGAGCGCAGCATCCTCGTACCCTGCAAAAGAGCAAATATAATTGTTTGAGAAAGAATAAGTAGAAAAGAGCGAAATGTTATGCATTGAAATACTGAAATCTCAAATATAGTTGTGCAGGCGGTTCTCTTATATACCCCTGTAACATTATGGAAATTCCATATGGGATGCACTGCAATGCCAAAATCACAAGTACATCCCACTGCAATTTCAAAATACTCAAATCTCCAACTTAATTATGATTCCTTACAGTAACAGGTGTTAATGAAGCTACACAAAGAAGAGACACAGCAACCACAAACAAGCCCAAATACTTAATTATGTTTCAATGTTTGTTTCATCTTATTAAACATGGTATCAGATCAAGAGGACCTAAGTTCGAGTCGCACCAAATTCCTTGTTCATTTAATTTCCTCACATTAGCTTAAGCTTTTGGAGAAATGGTTGCTTCATATTATTTAACAATAAGGACATCATGATACACTTTATGAAAGTTATAAGAAAGAGAGAAATATGGGTTTTCAAGGAAAGAGCTAGATTAATTCTTCGTGATGTAAAAGAAAAACATTGCAGAGGACTCTTATTACAGTCAGCATTGTGTCACTGTGGTTTTGTTTGGTTTCAAAATAACCTCAGTTTACATGACTGGTTACTTTTCTACACAGACAAAACCAAAGCAGAAAAAAAAACACTATAGAATATCCTATCAGACTGTTGACGAGAAGATGCACCATATATACTCACTTTTTAAGTACTTGTCGTATTTTTGAACTTCAAAAGCTTCATTGTTGAAGTACTTGACAGTCTGAACAAAGAACAATTGCTATAAGAAACTGCCAGAACAGTAGAGCGAAATAGCAGCCGCTAAACAAAAGCAGAGGATAACTATAAGGTAACCTCATAATTCAACAGAGAGTCAATTGAAACAGTACTCGCAGCATTATCAGCTTTATTCATGGCTGTCCTAAATTTAGTGCGCCACTGCCATGAAGAATTTATAATTAGGGAGATAATTTTTGACAACATGGAAGCAAAAGCAAACACAAAGCATCAATAATCAATAATCAATTATTAAATATTAATCTCCAGATAGAGGCAAACGACAGAGGATCAGAAGCAGGTTATTAGTGAAGCATCATACCTGTGTTACAATCAAAGTGAAAGCAACATATGCAGCAACTGAAACAGAAGTGATCCAAGCAAAAGTTGAGCCGAAATTATAAGCAAGAATCCCAGAAACCATAGCGATCTGGAAAAGTATACAAATCACGATAAAACAAGAAAATAAAGCACGAATACAGGGCTCTAGGCAAGAGATAATTATATTACTTAAAAGAAGAATGGCAAGCCTAGGACAGCACAAACTTCAACCAGCAATTAGATATACCTCCAGTGCTGTGGGCACAACATTGAATACCATTTGTGACAAAATATAATTTATTGCACGACTTCCTCTATCAATTATACGATTCAGAGCACCAGTTTGCCGGCTGAAATACAAAATCAAAAAGCAAAAGACTAACATCAGTACTAAATCTCATTAAGATTCAATCTGTACATCATTTAAAAGTACTTGTTGCTATTTTCAAATTCACAAACCCATTTTCCAGTTAATATTCATGTTCATCAGCAATTTTTCTGCTTACTAGTGAGAAGTAGATCCATGAAAAGACTCTGTTAACCTTGACTGCATTGGTAAGTACTTCAGTATGCTCTCTCGTTACAACAGAAGTAAAAGTAAACTAAACTAATTTCTAGAAAAATATTATAAAGGGTATACTTCAATTTACCCTGCCCTATGATTTGGCCCATACGCAGTTTAACTCCAGTGGTTTACAAAGTCGCACTTAGATGCCCCGTGATGCTGTTGTTCTTATGATGTAATCTGCCGTTAGAAACCCCATTATCTTGTTCACATGGCGGTCAACGTGTATTATGAAGACAAAAACTATTCTGTATGTGCCAATTCAATTTTTTTTACAATACTATACTGAATTTCAAAGCAGCAGCTGAAACTTGTTAAAAACAGTATCAACTTAAGTCATCTAAAAGGTAAATGCTTAGATAAGTGTTGTTTGTATTTATAAACAACATTGTATACATAAAATCAGAACTTATCTTGCAAAGTTTAAGACACAAATGACTGGGGCAGGCACAGCAGCATCAAATCTTTATCCAAATTAACTTTGCAACAAAATAGTGTATCTTTCCCTTAAATACCTTAAATGATACCGAAGATCGAGCTCATGCAGATGTGCAAACACCTACAGGGGGAAAAAAACCAAAAAAAAAAAAAAACTGTTAGAACCCAAGACAGGAAAGTCAATGACTGCAGTGAATAAGACTCGAACTTTGAGCTAGCAAAGTGAAGGGAAGATTATAAGTACATACTCTATTAGTTCAAGAGAAGAATGTTTACATGATTATATCCAATAACTTAAACTCAAATGAGAATTTAAAAGATAAAACTTGAAAAGTTCATGAATTATAAATCATCTGATGAAGAAGTCTAGTATGCACCTCTTTCCTAGTCCTAATGGTATCCAAAAATTTTTGGGTTCTTGCCACCATATCATAACAAACAGACAAGCTCCAAAGGATATCTGGAATAAATTTTCAATCATTCTGTCCCCAAAAAACCTGCTAGTTACAGAGTTCTAAACATATACAATAGCCATCAAGAAGTATAAACTAGCTTACCATGAAAAGGTGGGCAAAGACGAATTCAAATCCTAACAAAATCATTATTGATTTAAAATCTTTCTAAAGCTCATTTTAGACCAAGAACCAGTACGGCGACGGAAAAAAGTAACTAAATCTTCAACTACATCCCTATTCCTTAAGTATATACCACAGGTTATGAGAAAATACTTCAACCAAAAGGAAGTGATCTTCTGCATAACTTATCTACAACTCTAAAAAATATTCAGCCAAGTGAAAAATCCAATGCCCATGGAAGAAAGAATGTACTGCACAAAATGCTAAAAAAAGCTAAAAAGTGACTGCTCTTACATTCCAATCATCCAAGCCACATACATCAAAGTGTTAAGAGATAAAATGGAAAAAGGAGGGGGAGAAAGCCAAAGCAGCCAGATCATTTAATCAGGTGAGACAGCTCGAGTTTGCCAACAAAAGACATAACACATTGTAGAAGTTTTCAAGTATGAATATTTGTTGGTATGTATCCCGACTCTTGAGATCAAGTTCGGCCCTCAACTCGTAAGAAATCCTTCTACAAATAAGGAAAACAAGTGCCACCACAAAACATAGAATATTCGCAAGTCCATCTAAAGATGTTCACAAGTATGAGAACCAAAGTAAAGATCTGAAAGAGCATTAAAAACCTTCTCAAGGAAAGAGAGAATTAAATTTACCTTCCTAGAAACAGCTCGAATGACTCTCAATGCAACGTGGGAAAATACAGCATTTCGCAACTCTATGCAGCAAGAATTTAGCACGTATTAGAGGGCTAAAAACAACCAGAAAAACTACAAGTATCAACACCCAAACCCTTTAAACTGGACGAAAAATGTGTAGATAATAATGAAACTAGATAGCTAAAAAGGATATCCAATTACCAGTGCAGGCTGATGCCCCAGATCGTGCAATTCCATATCCAATCAAAACAGCTGCTGGGCTAACAAATAAAGCCAAAAGGGTAGAATTAGCATTGGTAAATGATGCCATTGCAGTGTCAGAACCAGTGATCGCTGAAAGCCAATCCACAGCAAGCTTGAATAAGAAAGGTACTTGAACATTTATAACCTATGGTTGGTTAAAGAAAATATTAAAAATATTAGATGAGAATTTATTCACAGAAGATCAACAGCTTCACAATAATTTAGATTTAAATCCAAGAAATACATGAAACAAAGCACAGACATCAGAAACTTCAGTGACCAATAAATATATCAATTAGACAGATGCTGTCACAAAACAATTTAAGCACAAATTCAATATAGCAAAAACAACAACAAAAAAACACAGAGAATTTAAAAATTGATAAAAAGTTCATTGACGATTCATATTCACTAGTCAAGAAGTCATAACACATATCTAAGATGGGTTCTTGATGCAAGATGAATTCACTTAAAGAGTGGATTTTCGCCATACGAGCTTCATAGCTCACTGAACTTAGGAAACAGAATAATACTCCAAGTAACTGAGGATCCTGGGAAAATGTTAGCTCAAAGCAAATAGTTTATGTATCCATGACTAGCTTGCGAATCCACTTATACACTGCCTAGAGGACTAATGCTTCACTTGTTTACATGGGAGTCTCTCCTAAAATAGCCTTAAGTTCTTTTGTTGTGATATGCAGTTGCACGGTGATTTCAACATAGAGCCTAAGACAGGTCATGTGAAGCTCATATGTTGCAGATCAGATAAGTTGTTAATTATGTCAATAGCGAGGAGAAAAATGTAGGACAATTTTCATATGCTGCATAACACCAGAAAGCACTACCCAGCTAACTCGCGAACTAAATCTACAGTTTAATTTTGAACAGGAGCTCCTTTCATGCCTATAAATTGAACATTTTGAATAATGTTCTTCTATTAATTACTAACGAATGTGTAAATCCAAAGCAGTGATCATGTAATATCATGACTACAGAAATCAAAAATAAGAAAAAATGCACAAGAAAGGATTATTTCATAATTTTATCTTGAAGAAGACTGTTTTAAATGTATAACAAAGTACCTATAAAAAAAAACAAATCTAGAAAATGATTAACAAAAAAGAAAGAGGTAACACAATCACTTCACTGCCAACAGCTGGGTGCTACAAACAAACATTAAAATAAGTAAATAAAACTATCTACTTGAACCATAAAAAAAAATGATAACTACAACGGGCCCAAGCATGCCAAAATGATTCGGCAATTGCGAAAATTGTTCGTTTCATTATTAAAGATACTATTGTTTGGCTGACATTGAAAAGAAAAAATTAAATTAAAAAGTTGAGCAATCTAATGCCCTGATAGGAAAGAGACAAAAAAGGTGTAAATCTTCTGCTCTCACCTTGGCACCAACCAGAAGAGCCAACGACAACAGCACCCTCAAACGAAATTCAAGGCTGTCAAACGACCACAAGTGCTTCGCAAGGTTACGAAGTATCTCGGTATCTGCTATCTCCTTGTCCGCACCCTTTTTGGCTAGTTCATTTTGTACTTTACTATTAGAAACTGACATTTCATTAGCAGATGTCGAGAACAACGCATGGCCTTTTTGCAAGAACCTCTGTTAACAAAGAAAACAGGGATAACCATCATCAGAAAAAGTTATCTTCAAACCAAATAATTTGACTGAAACAACAAAAGTAAGAAAAAAAATGCAACCTAGTCTGAGCACCACTCCTATAGAACCTTCTTTGCTTTCTTTTTCTTCCGAACTTCCTAAAATCACTTTCATTAATCATAGCCTTACGCGTAAGGCATAGCATAGCATTAATAAACATTAAACTATTAAATCTTAAATTGAAAGGATGCTGATATACAAATCTTGAAAGAATGATGATATGATGCAATTTTCAGCACAAGAGAAGCTTGTTCTTTACATACTTGAATTCCAAGATCATTTATCAACAAAGCGATAGACACGTAGTTGCAAGAATTTGAATTAATCGGAGAAAATTCATATTTGACGAGCACTTAATCTATAAGAAAGAGAGCCAAATGCACGGCCTAATGGCGTAAATAATCATCGAATCATCAACACGGAAACAAAAGGAATACAAGAACTACTCTTCAGAAAATTTAAACAGAGAAACAGAAATGTAGTACCAAGTCTCTGGAAGGCCTGCTCCCATATGGCGGAGAAGAATCGGGTAAAAAGCAACTGAAACGCCTAAAAGATCCACCATATCTCACAGCATCCATCCGACTCCGTGGAAATAAAGGAGATTCGCCACCAAGAAGAGGACTAGGGTTCTTGAACCCTCGAACCCCACTCTTTACTCCATCGTCCCCGAAACCACCGCACCGTTTCGCATCGAGAGCACTGGCCGAGATCACATAACGGTCGAATCGGCAGAGGAGTACTTCGCCGCCATCGCGGCCGCATCGGAAGAGCCGGCGAGCGCCGAGGCACCTAGAAACGGCCCTCATCTTCGCCGGCGACGGTCTCCTGTGGTAGGAGGGGACCGGGACGAGGTCGAGTCGCCGGAGAGGAGGACGATACTTGGATCTTACGGTTTGTGAGAAAGAGGGAGAGGGGCAAAAGTAAACCCTAGTAGGAGACGGAGGTTGGAGGAGGGAGACGAAGACGAAATCGGAGGAGAATCTCGCGCGAGAGCTTTTGGGTTTTTTATTTATTTCTTCTTCTTCTTTTTTTGGCTTCTTTATTTCCTCTGGGATATAAATGCGGCGCAGAGGTAGTGATCGCCGAAAGATCGGCGCGGAGCACACGCCGAGATCTTCTTGCGGAAAAAAATAAAAACAAAAAAAAAACCTTCGGTGAAAAGGTTACAAAGCGTGCCACATTCAATGAATCTGGTCAAATTCATTTATTAAGTACTAATTATTATACATTTAATTTGATAACTAAACACATTTCTTTTTCATAATATTTTAATAAATTATTAATATATTGATGAAATATATGCAAACTAATTAAGACTTTACACAAAATAACCACCAAGTTATACTCCATATTACTTTAATAGGTTATTAATATATATTGATAAAATACGTAAACTAATTAAAATCTTACACAAAATAATCATTAGCGAATCTTTCTCAAAAATCCCTGCTGTGTAAACTTAATTTTGATACTAAGAGTGGTTTAAAGCAATCATCATTATTATATTTTAAAAGAACAAAAATAGCTAAAAAAGTGTTTATCAACTCTTACGCCAACAATATAAATGATTTGAAGGACTCAAAAAACTTAAAAAAATGCTTCCAGTCTTTTCACCAATACTACTGTAAAATTATGATGCCGGCTGCCACTTAAAAAAAAATGTGATTATATCCCGCTTACAAGTCAATAAAGTTCAAGACATTTTTATCATTAGAAAGATTTGTTGTACATCATCGAATTCATCAACAAGCATAACAACTGTAGTTTGCAGAATAATACCTAATCAAGCATCTGTGAAAATGATAAGGAAAGAAATAATTTGTTGTAAAGAAGATGGTGCTTAAAAATAAACGGACGAAGCAACAAATGCAATGATCTGACCAGAAACTCAATTATTTAGGTCTACAAACAACACTAAAAAAAAAAAAAAAAAAAAAAACTACAGCAACAAAAACAACATTGTTGCATTTATTGAACTCAAGACTAGAAAAAATACTACTAGCGTCCCTATAGTTGCACTAGCCAAGTTGCGCTGCTTATTCCTTTTACCATTTCCAATACGGAACACAAACAAGCAGGAAAGAATCATAAATACATAAAATCGAAACAGCAATGAAGGTCATTGCTATTTAATCTTTTTCAATAAACAATCAAAGGCGCGACTCTAGCTGGATCCTCCAATGGACAGGTTGCCTCTTCATGGGATCCTAGTATAATTTATAGCAACCGAACCTTTGAATCTCCAATTCACCCATAAGATAAATGAGGCCAAAATATTAAAGGAAACAGTAGAGAATAATTACAGCAGATGTCGTCTCTGTGGACGACGGTTCTGAATCATTTGTCTCGGAGAAAATCCTTCCCTGTAGCAAATTATAAAATAAGTTAAGTTTTCCGTTAAGATTCTAATCTAAGGAATAAGAAAAGAAAAAAGACAACGATAGTGTATGCTCACAAGTTTGTGAGATACAGAGGGGAGGAAATGGCAGGATTACCATGATAAAGAAAGGCTTTTAGAAAAGCATTCTCAGAAAAAGAACAATCCATCCAGACATAGAAAGCACAGCAAAAATGTGAACCCAAAATAGAATTGAAGCTGCTTCCTTTCCACACCCTCTCAGACTAGCAACAGCCCCTGCAACCAAATTTAGCAGTTAACATGTAAGGCGGAAAAAAAAAAAAAAAAAACAACTGATATTGATATTGCCTTTGGTAACAACATTTGACTAAGATCCAAAAAGAATTTTATTAGATATTAGAGAAATGCAACCATACCATATATTGAGATATAGTAATAATTTATTTGTTGTTAACTTCCCAGTTGAGGCATTTAATATAAAAAGGTCCAGCTGAAGCAAGGAGTACTATTATAAACCACGTCAAATATAGTATTGCAACATTTATCATACTGGACTGTTTTGTATTGCAAAGTTCCTTAATCTATGTCTTGAAGTAGGGAAAAATGTTTCAACCCAACATTCTATGCACCTCACAATTCGTTAAAAGAATCACCGATTAATATGGTTTAGGTTAATCATTTTACCAGAGAGCACTGAAGTTGGCATAGAGTGCTGAAGGAGAAGGACGAATTTGAACATCTTGTCACCCTTGGGAATGAAGCCAAGCTTGTCAGCCACAGTGACAATGCCTAAGCCAGCAGGAGGAACCAAGACCAACCGCCCAAATATAATGGCAGCAGTGGTTCGCAGTCCAAGCCTTTTACTCCCTGCACCTGGTCCTGGAAGACAATAAAGATCACTTGCGAAGTTAGAAATGAGGGAGACAATTAAAATGTTCTGCAATCAACCGCAGGCTGTGCGTGAAGAATGCCATCATATATAATAGCGAACAACATATCACACCGAAATCATGACTCAGTGGTTCCATGAATTGGAATATCTAAAAATATTATCCTCCGGTAATTTGTGTATGAGATAAAAGAGGACATGGTCCACACCAGCTGATCGACTAATATTTATGTCAACCATTTTTAATATAGTTACAATATAAGTGATGAATTCGAAAGACACATAAACTAGAAGAAAGCAAAAGAATACTAACCATCAACAAGATTGCCACCCAAAGCAAGCAAGATACATGGAATCATAGCTTCCCTGGGAAAATTTGCACGAATTAATATAGACTCTTAAACCACATAGTTTGGTGAAATTCTATGAGCTTTCAACTTTCAGAAACAGAGGAGAGAAAGAAAGAGCAACAACTGTATGTATAGAAAAAGTCTATGCAGTGAAAGACATGCTGGCAGTGCCAATGTGTGCCAGCCTCTCAACCCTGTGTTGGGGAACTGGGCAAACTGCCGTGTACCAGTGTGTTTTGTGTTATGCTGGTTGGTAACAAGCAGGTGCTGCTTGTTGCCAGCAGTCGGCATTTACGGTTTTCAATGATGCCGTTGAAGGAGGAGACATCCACATTTAGGGCTTCAAATATCAGGTTGCGGGCTACCAAAACATGACCTGTACCTGCCCAGTTAAGCATGGAATTCAAAATCTGAATGGATTATCTTCTCCTCTTTTAATAGCCCCATTTGAAACCCTAAATGCTTGGCACAGCAATCCATGTCATACAGTACTTTATTTGATAAAAGATGGCTCATAAATTCAAGAAAACCAAGGAAAAGCATAAAATTGTACCCAAGTATAAGGCAACTATCGGTGAAGAAGAATAATGGAGCATCATCCGTAAGGATCAAGTGCTTCAGAGATGGTATAGTCCCTATTACAATTGCCAAAATCTGTTCGAATGATGAGAAGAAGAATTATGCAATGATCATAGTTAAAAGGAAACGAGCAAATCCTATGGGAATAGAAGCAAGCAGTTCTTTGCGAATAGGAATAATCTTCAATGCTGTTCAATATATGAAAATGAGCAACTTCATTAGTCTTAGATAGAGAATTATAAGCACCCATCCAAAGGTTAAAATATCACAAATTAGCATTTTATATACAATGTATTAGATGACTTTATGCTACACTGTCAACAGAAGGAGCATGCAGGAATTGTTTCCATTCATATGAAGATGAACTAATGCTCAAAGGAGCTCATTTTGTGTCTTCATTCATTTTACAATTTGAACATGCTACATATAATTCTGATCCTTGCATGTTAATATATCACCCTGTAATAATGAGACAGTTGTAACTTAAACCCAGAAAGTGGAGAAAAACTGTCGATTTTTTTTCTTTTTATTAGGTAAATGACAAAGCCTAAAATGAATTCTTTTATTTAAGTGAATTATTCTCAGTTGAAAAATCAGACTTTATACTATTACTGTCATGTGAAATATATACTAATAATAAATTGTTTATTCAATTCATATCTACAAACATAGTGTGATAAGCGTCGATGTTTTGGAGGGGAAACAAAATACTATAGTAAACCATCCGTATCTTTCAAGGTAAAGATAATTTTACTCACAGAAGCAACAATAGGAGGTTGCAAAATTTGTTTTATCTTCAACTTGTCAATAAGGTAGTGTAGTTGGCCAATTAGCTGCATAAAAAATAAATAAATAACCATGATTAGTCAGGTAAACATAGCATACCAAAAAAGTCTTTCAGAGAGAAAAAATCGAAATGAATAATCAAATAGGTGGCGCAGCTTCTCAATGTATGTATCAGAGTGCATTCACTACATAATGTGCATATTTAATATTATCTATCAACATATGCATCCACAGTGATAGAATTATATCCCAATATAGACATGTCTCACATGGCATAAGATTCAACAGGTGTCCTTTGATGAAATAATATTACAACATAGAAATTGGAAAAAAAAGAAAAAAAAATCAATAGACACTGCAACCAAGATTGTAATACAGAAGGCGTTATGACAGCAAAGCAGGTACTATCACATTCTCTATACTACCCCATAATGCAATCTATGCTGTCAATCTGACAACTTCACTGTAGAAAACAACTAGATGCTAGCATATGCAGAAAAATGCAAAAACAATATAGTCAATTTTGAAATATTATTAATAACTCCAAAATCCATAAATTAGTTGGGCTAATTTTTTTGTCAAAAGGATGTTCAGAGTTTGAGGCCCACCTTCAATGATAACCTTCTGAACAAGTTTTTCGCACTTCAATGATAATTACAGGACCTAAACCACCATATAGCCCTTAATAGTTGCAACTAAATGCTATGCCTTCATTTAGACGAGAACAAGTTATCTTAAGTAATAGAAAGATAAAGGTAAAGTTAGTCTAATAGCTAACAGAATATTCTTGTTTAAGTACAGATTATCTAGGGAAGTTGACACATATTTGACTTCTCTAAGAATAATACACAAGAATCCATAAAGGTCTATGGATTCCACAAAAATCAAGGTAGTAAAATGCTATTTGATTCAAACTGATAACTGTGTTAAACCCCCTAACAAACCTTGGAAATAGTAAAATACTTAACATGATTCAAAGGAAAAGAGTGCCTGCATTTCATAAGGGGAAAAAATGCTACAGAACATAGACAACCAAAGTAAATGCAAATTAATGAACATAACGACAGAATAATATGCTAAGTACATGCTTACTACTAAAACTTCTAGCCATTTTGCAGCTCAGAATAAATAATAATTTCCATGAATACTATATATCCAACCAGGAGGATACAGAACATTGATGATGCATACAATTTCACGGCAACAGCAAGCATACACATAGCAACTCTATATTTTATAGTTAAAGGATCTTCAATCACAAGTCCACCATCAAAAGATCGATTTTCCTGCAACAGCCATTAAAATCATTCTTTCTCTTATTGTAATAGCTAATCTGGAGCAAATTAGTTACGCACAAAGAGGAAAATTGATACCCATCTTTTGTAGATCTTTACGAGCAAAAAAAAATCAAATGGTTATTACTGTGTATCACGAGAATGATACAAAACACGTTAAAATCATTTACTACCTTCGCTTTCTTTGAAGATCCCAACGGACTTGTTTCAGGCTCTTCTCTAGTTAGCAAAGGTTGTTGTTCAGGTGCAGTGTTGATGAGAGGTGCCCTTGTTGGAAGTTTCTCCTCTTCACTGCCACCATAGGTTTCACCTGGCGGAGGAGCAAGCATCTGAAACACGTATGTGTACAAAATAATTGCACCAACCTGCAAAATGAAAAGGCACAGGTAAATACTTTATAGTAATTCAAGAAGCTATCATGAGGAAACATGCTCCTCCGGTAGTGGCTGCCACCGCAATTTTATAGCATAAAAAGAGGAAAGACTAAAAGCACTTTGGAATTTTGGGCCTTCCAAAGTATAAAAAAGGCGCTTTTAGCCACAACTTTGCCAAACTAAACCTAAGAGATGAATGACTGCGCAAATTGTAAAACCTGCAACCAAAACCTACCCATTGACCAAAAGATATGTAAGCATTGCCATCCTGGCTACACTTGTGAGGATCACCAAATGGGTTAGATTTGTCTCGACAAAGAGCTGCAATCAGGACCAGTGGAATATTCCCAATATTTCCTTCATGCAAAAATGCAAAAACAAGTTACTAACTCATAATCCATTTACCTACTAGTAAGAGAGGGATTATACATATATACCACAAAGCTCTGACAGTTTAGACAGGAGGGAATACACTATAGTGCATAACTTCACAGGAGTAAATTCTATGATAATAATGTTTCTAACATCAAGCATATAGCATGATAGCTGGATTAACACGTCATGACAGGTTTTATTTTCATCAACACAAGAAATCACAATCCACAGTATTGTGTTGCACCAACCTTATTAAGAAATCAATAAGTTTGCATACTAGCCAGAAATAAAAGAAATTAAAAAGAAATTAAAAAAGACAAAAAGCTAACAATAATCAGCATTGACCATTGACCACCTCCACGCTAAATGCTTTTTTAAAGAAGTTCGACATTGTCTAATTAGTCAAATAATAATCAAACAGATAAGTTACATGGATTGCTCAATTGATAATGAAGTACACAACGATTTACAAAAAAAAAAACAAAAAATTCGAGATCACCGGTGGCCCTGTACTATGTGTAATAAGCAGATTGCTAGATTTCGAGTTCCAAAAGTAAACATAAGAGAATTTGACACAGTTGAAAGGGGATTATTATATGACAAGATAAACATGTTAATTAACAAGAACTACTGGAATTCACTAGAACGCTCTGGCTACAATGGAGACAAGCATACAGGCATATGAAGTTTTCAAGAAAGG
The DNA here is from genome assembly GCF_001540865.1 of Ananas comosus. NCBI lineage: Eukaryota > Viridiplantae > Streptophyta > Magnoliopsida > Poales > Bromeliaceae > Ananas > Ananas comosus. Next base: position 13,138,329 of record NC_033624.1, on the reverse strand, counting down.
AATTTGAGATGAAGTAAACATATTATTGACTCGGGGAAAATAACAGAAAACTCTTAGAGAGAATAATAAGAAATGTACCTATTCCAATATGTATAATGGTAAACTTGAAGTAGGGATATGGAGGTCGAACAATCAAAGCAACAAGAAGACCTACCAATGAACCTGATATTGTTGCCAAAATCACATTAAAGGGAATAAACCACCTGCATATGAAACATACGCAAAGTTACTTTTCTGGGAATGTGAATAGTATTTGAACTAAGTGAGGAAAACCATATTCACATAAAGAGGTAACACAATAACCAAAAAGGGGAAGGAACCAAAAAAAAGAAAAACGAAGGAAAAAATATGGTAACTTTTTTGGCTACAAAGCAGTAGATGAAAGGTGGGCGGTACATATGCTTACCACTCGATCATCTTTTGGATGGTAATTGCTCGTCCAAGTTGAGAGAATATCAAACAAGGAAGGAGGACGGAAAAGACTAGCTGCCACATGAGAACAATTACAATAAGATTAGAAACATCAAAAAAGACTCTCAAAACACAACAAAAGAATACAATTCTCATCAAGCCTGGAATTATTAACATATGGAATTGGAAGGAACTGCCATTCTGGATGATTCTAAACCCCTTGGACTTTACCAATTAGAAGTACTATAAATTTATTGATGATTCCTAAAGATGTACAACTGTTGATTCATTTTCTCAATCATTTATTTCTTCTATTTCGTCTTTAATCATTGAATTTTGATTCAAATTTCCGGGCTCCTTAATCTACTCCATCTTGCATCTTTCAGAAAAGAGTATCTTTCAGAAAAGAGTCTCTACTCCATCGTTTTCAACCTCTTTGTTTGAGACCTGCTGTAGTATCTACTTATTAGCTGATGTGTTTTACTGAACAAGGATGGAACTTTCACAATCAAGAATTAAAAATAATAGAGTAGCAACAAAATATACTAACCACAACTACTCTGTATACCCTGTTGATTTTAACCAATAAGCATCCAAACCTAATCAACGAAGATATAGGAGGTTTTTTTTTTTTTTTTTTTCACCTACCCCATTAAGAAGCTTCCGACCATTCGCGGGGAGAATGTTAACGTACTTGGAGGCCATTAGAAACCCCAAAAAACACACCGTAAACACCTTCGCGATCGGTAGGACCGCGAATTTCATTGATGCGAGGATGGATTCTCCACCTCCACTCGTGTCGTTCACAATGATCTCCATCAAAGATCGCTCCATTATGGCTTTATGCACCTCAGATCCCTAAATCAACATCACAAGATCATTATAACCCTCGATAATTTGATCTTGGATATAGGGAAATCACAATCTTGGATATTAATTACCCAAAAAAAAAAATTCTAATCTAAGCAACATAGATCCTCTTCTTTGAATCTACATTGATCACAACAAGCTCAAAACCCCACGAAACGATGGGAAAAAAAATTAAGAACTAAGAAAATGAGAAAGGAAAAAGTGAATGATTAGATCTCACCTTTTCGAAAGGTAAAAAGGAGAGGAATATAAAAAAATCCTCGGAGAATCGGAGATCAAAAGGGTGGTTTCGATCCCCTCCTCAGATCAAAAGGGAGGTCTCTCTCTCTCTCTCCTCTTCTGCGTTTCTCTCTCAACAGATACCGAGAATTGGGGCCTCTCTCTCCCTCTCTTTCTCGCGAAGTAGCGCTCGTTCACTGCGTAATCTTGAACTGCGTGGGTATTTGTAGCTCACCACCCCGCAGGAGATTATTGCTTGAACCTTGTTTACCACGTCATCCGTAGACCGCTCAAAACCGCATTCCCTAGGTAAAACAGTTTTTTTTTAATTATTATTTGAATTAAAATATAATATTTTTTTTGCCGAATTGCATTAATATTAAAAAGGCTTATCTATATTGTTCGCATGCGTATCTCAGAGCGTGTTTGATTTTTTAGATGGAAAAAATAACTCTAACAAAAATTTATAAAAAATTAGTATTTTTTATCTTAAAAATTTTGAAAAAAGAAAATATTAGTTTTTTATGAAATATGAAAAAAAAAAAATACTTATTTTCTTTCAAATCAAAGGGGCCAAAATTTAAAATTTTATTTGAAAATACTATTTTTTAGAAAAAGAAACATATTCGTGTTTTTTCGATGAGCCAAATAGGCCCTTAAGGCTCCTTGACCGTCCCGTTAATATTAATTATTGTAAATTAACAAAATAAAACTTGTTTAAGATTGGCTTGTGTTTTTATTTTTTTAACTATTTGACTAATATAAATTATTTTAAAATATAAATTTAGAGAATTAGTCATAAAAAAAATCAACTTCTAAACCAATATAAAATTTCAAAGTTTACATAAATATTTACAATTGTATAAAAGTAGAGGCGCTTAACTTTGAGAAAAAAAAATTTTGAGAAAACTGAAGGCTACTCGACGGTGCTGATTAGAGAAGGAATAGAATGGACGGTCGATAGCAGGTGCGTTCCGCTGCTGACGTGGCGGACCAGGTGTATGCAGCAAATTTTCCGGCTCGTGAAGTGAGCAGTGTTAAGAAGTAACGACGAGAGCCCCAGATAAGGAGTAGCCCCTACAGTTGTTCTAAATTACGACTCTACCCCTGGAGCGTGGACCAGGTGTATGGGCCCATGCTGTTCATTGCCATCCAAATCAGAACAGAAAATTGTCAAATCACAAAATATTATTTTAAATTTTAAATTTTAAATTTTAAAAATATGAAAAATCAAATCCTGTACAGATGAATTTTCCGGCTTTTAGTGGTCCAATTTGGGAGGAAAAGTTCATGCTTCCAAAGTGCTCTTCCATGAAGTTGCATAACTTGTCGAATCAAATTTTGTTTTTAGGAAAACGATTTTCGGATCCTGAAAAAAAAAAAAAATTTGATAAAATAAATTATTCTTATTTAATCATGGGAATATGGGATAGATATTATTTATGTGATATACAGAAATTAGAATAATTTTGTGTTGGGATAAAAATTGTATTACTCAGAGAGATAAGAAAAAATTGCGTTTGGATTGTTAGATTGGAATAATAAGAATAAGATTAATTATAATTATAAAATAATAATATTTTATTTAAATAATAAGCATCTTAATTATTGATAAGATAATATTTTAACAAGTTAAGTAATTAATTACCTAGGAATATTATATAAGATGATAATATTTTAATAGCAAGTTAATTAAATAACTAGGAATGTTGCATAAGATGGTGAAGAAGCATGTTTATTAGTTACTTAATTATTTAAAAATAAATTAAATGAGTTACCAAATTAATTAATTATATATTTAGTTAATAAATTAAGTTGATAAGTTAAAATATTAATTACATAACTTGTCGAATCAAATTTTGATTTTAGGAAAACGATTTTCGGGTCCTGAAAAAAAAATATTAATACGATAAAATAAATTATTCTTATTTATTCATGGGATAGATATTATTTGTGTGATATACAGAGATTAGAATAATTTTGTGTTTGGATAAAAATTGTGTTGCTCAGAGAGATAAGGAAAATTGCTTTTGGATTGTTATATTGGAATAATAGGAATAAGATTAATTATAATTATAAAATAATAATATTTTATTTAAATAATAAGCATCTTAATTATTGATAAGATAATATTTTAACAAGTTAAGTAATTAATTACCTAGGAATATTATATAAGATGATAATATTTTAATAGCAAGTTAATTAAATAACTAGGAATATTGCATAAGATGGTGAAGAAGCATGTTTATTAGTTACTTAATTATTTAAAAATAAATTAAATGAGTTACCAAATTAATTAATTATATATTTAGTTAATAAATTAAGTTGATAAGTTAAAATATTAATTACATAACTTGTCGAATCAAATTTTGATTTTAGGAAAACGATTTTCGGGTCCTGAAAAAAAAATATTAATACGATAAAATAAATTATTCTTATTTATTCATGGGATAGATATTATTTGTGTGATATACAGAGATTAGAATAATTTTGTGTTTGGATAAAAATTGTGTTGCTCAGAGAGATAAGGAAAATTGCTTTTGGATTGTTATATTGGAATAATAGGAATAAGATTAATTATAATTATAAAATAATAACATTTTATTTAAATAATAATCATGTTAATTATTGATAAGATAATATTTTAACAAGTTAAGAAATTAATTACCTAGGAATATTATATAAGATGATAATACTTTAATAGCAAGTTAATTAATTAACTAGGAATATTGCATAAAATGGTGAAGAAGCATGTTTATTAGTTACTTAATTATTTAAAAATAAATTAAATGAGTTACCAAATTAACTAATTATATATTTAGTTAATAAATTAAGTTGATAAGTTAAAATATTAATTACTTAATCAGCATATAAATATTAGTTATTATTTGAATAAGCATATTAAATTAGTTATTATTTGATTAGCGATTGATTATAAATATAAATACTAAACTATTTGTTCAAGTAATTAATTAAATATATATTAATTTAATAATTCAAGTAGTTAGTAGATAATTAAATAAGTTAATTAGTAATTAATTAGTAATGTTTTATAATAATTAGAAACTAATTAATAAAAAAATTATTTAAGAATTTGATTTGTTAAGAATATAATATACTAATTATCATAGTTTAGTAAATAAATTATTATTTAAAGGGGAGAATAAATGACAAGAGTTGCTATTCCATTGAAAGGGAAGAATAATAGTTCTCATCTCTTAACAGGTTATTTTAGAATAATTTGTTAAGAGAGGGATAGTTTTTTTTCACATCATTTGGTAGAATAAGGGGGATAAATTATTAAATTTTTACTGATATGTTAATATCATATAACGACAGCATTCGAATGACTCATAATACCATTTCTTTTTGTTACAGTATTTTTTTTTTCCATAGTCTATATAAGATTTGTAGCCAATTAATAATCAATTTGTCATTGATGCATCAACTTAGTATTTTTTTTTCTTTTTTTACTGTAATTTTTAGCTTAAATTTATTAGTCAACATCAAAATACCATCACTTTAGGGATTGGCTTGTTCCCAACCAATAATAAGCATGCATGCAAAATTAACTACTACAAGAAAGATCTTTCAACTTCTTTTTGAAGGTGTGATTAGTTGAATGCTTCAAAGTCACAAACTGCATTATTGTAATTGCTTTCCAGGGTGCTACAGCAGTATAATTAATGCATGGCCTCCAATTGGTCCACAGATTTGTCCTATTCTCACATGCATAGAGTGGGCTCTTCTTACTTCTTAGCCACATGTGAATTGCGTGTTGTAGATCACTAATTCATCCACAAAAGAAGAAAAAACTTATTAGTTCATAAGCTACACGCATGGCATGGAGAAGTTTTTTTTTTTTTTTTTGCTTCCCTTTTTCTTGTTCTTTTAAATTGACTAAATGGAGGGATTTATGTTAGAAGTGTCTCTACTTATACTAAAGAAATTAGATTTTTTTTAAAAAAAAACCTACATGAATAGGAGAATATATATATATATATTATATATATATATACTATATCTATATCTATACTATATATAAACACGTATATTCAAATTTGGGTCTGTCGACAAACTCATTTTTCGGCGAAAAAATTAGCGCCCATTTTTTTCTTTCCGTACAAAATTTTAAACATAAGAATAAAAATAGAATAGAAACTGCAAAAGTTCTCTATAACAAATTACTGATGTGAAAATTCTAAAAAATAAATTTTCTTATTTAATTTCAAAAGTAAATTTTATAAAAGATATTGTGACGCCCCGACTTCCCAGGGGTCACCATCCTAGGACTATTCCGTCAAGCAGCGCTTAACTCTCTTAACCTCTTGGGCCTTGCCACCAACCAAATGATGTGAGACTCGTTCTCGTAGCCCGTCATCTCAGACATGGCTCAGCTGAACTCATCTCACACTTCCGGCTGGTAATTGGCTCTGATACCATCTGTGACGCCCGACTTTCCAGGGGTCACCCATCCTAGAACTACTCCGGTCCTAGCACGCTTAACTCTCTACCTCTTGGGCCTTGCCCACCAAAATGCTTAAGCGCGGGTTAAGAATTTAGCCCTATTATATCTTATATATAGGACTATCTGGGGTCTCACAGATTTTTCTATTTTATTTTAAAATATCTTTTTTAGATATATCTATTTAATTTCAAAATATATTTTCTTTTTAAGATAACGGATTTTATTTTTCTATTTAATTTAAAAATTATTTCCTAACGGATTTTATTTTTTATTTAATTTCAAAAGTAATTTTTGCATTAGAAATTATTGTTAATTTATTATCATTTAAAGCATATCTTTCTTAACAGTCGTGATTTATATTTTAAATTTTTAGATACATATTTGCAATCATAATAAATATGGCCTAAAATTAAAAAAATATTTAAAAAATTATAACTTCTTCTAATAATTATTACGTGCATTTGCAACGTACATTTTTACTAGTCTATACTATATATAAAAGCACGTATATTCAAATTTGGGTCTGTCAACAGACTCATTTTTCGGCGGAAAAATTAGCGTCCATTTTTTCTTTCAGTACAAAAAATTTTAAACATAAGAATAAAAATAGAAATAGAAACGCAAAGTTCTTTATAACATATTACTAATGTGAAAATTCTAAAAAATAAATTTTCTTATTTAATTTCAAAAGTAAGTTTTCTATAACAGATTACGAGTGTGAAAATCTATAAAAGATATTTTCTATTTTATTTTAAAATATCTTTTTAAGATATTATCTATTTAATTTCAAAATATATTTTCTTTTTAAAGATAACGGATTTTATTTTTCTATTTAATTTAAAAAATATTTCTAACGGATTTTTATTTCTATTTAATTTCAAAAGTAATTTTTGCATTAGAGATTATTGTTAATTATTTATCATTTAAGCATATCTTTCTTAATAGTGTGATTTATTATTTTAATTTTTTGATACATATTTGGCAATCATATAAAATATGGCCTAAAAATTAAAAAAATATTTTTAAAAAATTATAACTTCTTCTAATAATTATTACGTGCATTTGCACGTACATTTTACTAGTCTATACTATATATAAAGCACGTATACTTAAATTTGGGTCTGTCGATAGACTCATTCTTTCGGCGGAAAAATTAGCGGCCTATTTTTCTCTTTCCGTACGAAAAAATTTAAATATAAGAATAAAAATAGAAATAAAACATAATGAGTACGTAAGTTCTCGTATAACAGATTAAGATGTGAAAACTCCAAAATATAAATTTTTTTATTTAATTTAAAAGTAAGTTTTCTATAAACAGATTACGGTGTGTGAAAATCTTATGAAAGATATTTTCTATTTATTTTAAAATATCTTTTTTAGATATTATCTATTTAATTTCAAAATATATTTCTTTTTAAGATAACGGATTTTATTTTTCTACTTTATTTCAACAATTTTATTTCCTAACAGATTATTATTTTTCTATTTTCTCAAATAATTTTTGCATTAAAAGCTTATTGTTAATTATTTATCATTTAAAGCATATCTTTCTTAATAGCGTGATTTATTATTTTAAATTTTTTAGATACATATTTGGCAATCATATAAAATATGGCCTAAAATTAAAAAATAATTTAAAAAAATTATAACTTTTTCTAATAATTATTACGTGCATTTGCACGTACATTTTACTAGTATATATATAAGCACGTATTTCAAATTTCGGTCTGTTGACAGACCCATTTTTTAGCGGGAAAAAAAATCGATTCCTCTTTCCTTACGTAAAATAAGTAATAGAATTAAACAAACTTTTATTTTCTCTTTATTTCTACAACAGAAAAAAAATTTATGCTTATCCAAATTTTTGCCAATCTGAGAATATCTACTATGAATTTTTATTTAATTCTTTTTTATCTCTAACTGTAATACAATATCTATACTATCTCGCACGTATTTATTTATGCTTATCTAAATTTTTACCAATCTGAGAATATCTACTATGAATTTTTATTTAATTCTTTTTTATCTCTAACTGTAATATAATATCTATATTATCTAACACGTATTTCAAATTTTGATATGTCGGCAGACCTATTTTTAGGGAAAAAAAAATTTTGATTCCTCTTTTCTTACATAAAATAAATAACATAATAAAACAAACTTTTAATTTATCTTTACCTCTAAAATAAAAAAATATATACTTATTCAAATTTGGCCAATCGAAAGATGTCTATTGTAAATCTATATTTTAATTCAAAATTTGTTTAATTTTTTTATCTCTAAAATATAAATAAATTCATATTTATTTAAATTTTTGCCAGAATATCAATATGCTCTATCCATCTATTTTACATTAAAATTTAAATTTAAGTTTTTGATTTTGGATATCAAATCTATCAATCTATTTTATATTAAAATTTAAAATTGATATTATAGATTTTTGTAATAAAATATAATATATAAATTTATAAAATATTTTATTCTAAATTTTTGAATAAATATGATTTATAAATTTTTACTGATTTAAAATAAATTAAAATAATTGTTACGTGGATTTGCGCGTACACTCAACTAGTATATATATATATATATATATATATATATATAAAGCATGTGTAGGATAAAATAATCTCTGTTAAATATAAAAATATTTAAACACCTGTCTCTATGATCAGTTTAACTTTTTAGATAATAATTATTGTTTCGTATTATGTAACATGATATTAGAGCAGAAGTTCTGAGTAATTTTCGCTCATTTAATCTAAATCCACGTCATAGGCTTACCGAAAAAGTCTCGAATATATACGATGAGTTGAAAAATGATTGTTTCGTATGTAAAGGGAGTTAGCATGAACACTCAATTAAGGACTATATATTCAACATAGTACGATTAAGTTACATTATGACTATGCATCTGTTTGGAGTGTTTATTTGGAGATAATATTGTTTTCATGTTATAAATGCACATGCATGAATTTGCAAAAGGATAATGATATTAACTCTAGATACTGCATTTAGAACGGAAGAGAACCGGACGATACCTATAACTTTTAGTCTATTAATTAAGTACAAGTGTAGTGACCCGCGCGATGCGACGGATAGATATATTTTTTTAAAATTTAAATCCTAAATTTTAAATCTTTATATTTCTGTAAGTTATTTTGTAGAGAGTAGAATACATTTATTTTAAAAGTTTTAGTAATTTTAAAGTATATTGAAAAGCATAAAAAAAAAATTTAAAAACATTTCAATTTTTAATAATAAAGTATTACGATAGGTGTCAAATCACATTTATTACTGACAAATTTATTTTGATGTTTTATTATAGAGGTAGTGACGTATAGGTTTAATCAGAAATAATAGAAAATATATTTAGTAAACAAATTCTAACATATCCATTAGATTGCGCTAAGTATGACGTTCGGCTGCGTAATAATTAATTATTTCAAAAATTCTAAACCCTAATATAAACAAATCTATCAAAATTTTCAACACAATCAAATTATTATACAATAGAGACAATATGATTTGTAAATAAAAAAAACATAAAAATTTATAACATAGTAACCAAAATATTGAAAACAAATATTAAAAAATATAGAAATTAAAAAAAAAATCTCAAATTGGAAGAATCGAATTCCACGTAATTTAAAATAAACTATACGGTAGAAAATCTAAGTAAACAAATAAAGTATCAAATTCAAACTAAAGAAGAACCAGTCAAATATGATTAATCGTTATTGGCAGATGCGATCAATTTTCTTGAGATAAAATAAATAGCATTTACTATATCATTTCATCCAAAATGAGTATGAGTATAATCCTTTATACAGACTCGAAAATAATCTTTCATATTTTAAAATGACTTTTCATTTTGTTCTATTAAGATATATGATTGTTCATATTCCCAGCTTTTTAAATTCTTAAATATATTAAGTTACCAAATCTTCCAACTTTTTTAATCTTGGACGGTAACTAATTTCAATGTAAGATATGAAGTGAGAAGACAATAGTAATAGGTGGGTCCCACTGGCCTCTAATTAAATACTAAATATAAGTTTAACATGATAGGTGGGTCCACACATTGCTTAAATTAACCAAATACTGTCACGTGGATTGAAGGCTATGAGATTTAATAGTAATTTATAGATCCCAGCTTTTTAAATTCTCAAATATATTAAGTTATCCAATCTTCCAACTTTTTTAATCTTTGACAGTAACTAATTTCAATGTAAGATATGAAGTGAGAAGATAATAGTAATAGGTGGGTCCCACTGGCCTCCAATTAAATGCTAAATATAAGTTTAACATGATAAGTGGGTCCACACATTGCTTAAATTAACCAAATGCTGCCACGTGGATTGAAGGCTATGAGATTTAATAGTAGTTTATAGATTTAAAGATATGTAATTAGTAAATTCAATTTAATGTCCACTTCTTTTTTTTTACAATGGTACTCTTCGTTTTTATTCACGTAAAAATAGTTTAAAGAGACTTTCTCTCTTTATTACTTTTAATTATAAGAAACTAATAATAATAAAGCTAGTTTGTTATTTGCAGGATCGATACAAAATATCTATAAAAAATTAGGATTTTTTTTACTACATATTAAACCAGAAAAAAAAAATTCATGCATATTCAAAATTTTGCCAACCGGAAAATATCGACTATGAATTTATATTTTAATTCAAAATTTATTTAATTCTTTATTATCTCTAAAACAGAAAGAAAAAATTTATGCTTATCCAAATTTCTGCTAACAAGAGAATATTTGCTGTGAATTTATATGTAAATTCAAAATTTGAAATAAACTTAAAATTTAAATTTTGGGACTATCAACAGGTTATCTCGAATAGAAAATAATTAACTAATTTGAAAATAAATTAAGTGTAAAAGATAGCTGATCAATAGATTTATGTCTCCAATAACTACTAATATTCAAATTATGGATTCAAAATAAATTTAAATTTTTTAGTTTTGTTCATAAATTTAAATTTGAATTTATTAATTTAAAATTTGAATTAATTCAAAATTTAAATCCGGTCCAAATTAAAAAAAATTATATGTTACAAAATACGTATGAAAAATATTTATAGTATAACTAAATTGAAAATATATAAAACTTATTTGGAGAAAAACTAAATTTAGGAAAAAAATCAAATAATAAAAAAACACATAACACTAATAAAAATTTAAATTTAAAATATAAATATAAATATAATTTAATTAAATGTGATGTGCATTGCACGTGCATTATAAGTTATAACCAGTAGTAATTTAATGTAGATAAATAAATAATTGCACTACAATAGAATTAGGGTATAGCGATACATGTTTGGGACACTTTTGTGTAAGTGTCCAATTTATACCAAAACTTAAAAAAAAATCTACTAATGCCTAAATAAAAAGCCCAATCCAACTAAAAATAAAAGGCTACTCTACTCAATCCATCCCACCCAGCCCATTCGGCCCGATTACAAACAGAAAAGAAAAAAAAAAAAAATCGATTACCATCTCTCCTTCTCCCCTTACTCAATCCACTGAAATCCTAGACGAAGAGCCCTTCCCTCTCCTCATCCTCCGCCACCGCAGCCAACGAGGTAGAGTTCCGGCAGTTGCTAAATACTTAAATAAGTGTTAGTAAATTAGCAGCACTCTTTTTGGCTTATACCGACACTCTTTAACCGTCACTATATACCTAGCGACCCCACATATAGCAACACTTTTTAAAAGTGTAGGTAATTTAGCTAGCAGTAATTTTTTTGATCTGTACCGATATTTAAAAGTATCGTTATAGACCATTTTTATTGTACTGTTGGGCCCCAAAATATCTACCTTATGACACTATTGTAAAATGTCCAAATTAAAATGTTCCATAAATTTAAAAAATAGTCATAGTAAATTGTAAATGGACCACTCAAAAATTGTAGTAAACTCAATGTGACAGGGACCTTAATCTTATCTTATTTTTTAAAAGGGAAAAAAGAAAGTAATAGCACATCATGACATCATGCTTTTCATGTCAATGGTGATAGCAACATGGAAATTAATTTCCCGGGGTAGGGGAATTAATTGATTATTAAGACCCAAAAAAATATATTTTCCAATTTTGTCAATGTGAGATGAGACCTTAATAGTTAATATGTCTCTCTACGTCAATTTTTTGTTTGTTGATTAAATTTTGATCTAAGTATAGTGGCAGATCTAATCATCTAATAAAAAAAAAAAAAATTAGGTGTAGCACTCATTTGATGTCATAATCAATTATCATGTGTTTGATAAAATTAACCAAAAGATTTTATTCAGAATTATTGAAGTGGACTCTGGTTTAATTATGTGGGGCTCTAAACAAAGTATTAGCTAACCTAAACTTAATTGTTAGGGTTTTAGATGATTTACCTACCATAATTTTTTTATATAATTATTCGTAATTAATAATGATATACTCTTTTGACATTATTGTCCTTTTTTTATCTTTTAAAATAAAATTTTTATATAAAATTACGTAGAATAGAATGCTAGATTATTTGCAATTCTTATAAATTATTATATCCAAAATAGTTACTGCCAGAGGAAAATAAAAATTAAAAGCAACTTGTTTGGGCTTTTTTCTTATTTTCTTTGGAAATTTACAAGCTAATTATGACAATAAAAAAAAATTTCTTCAGCTAAAATATTAAATTATATAGAATTTGTGCTAAAAGAGCGACAATAGTACGTAGCATGCGAGACATTCATTTGTAAATCTTTTTTAAGCCAAAAACATTTTTTTTAAAAAAATTGTATGCAATTGCATCTACACCACTTAATCCAATGTTAAAAAATATCTAGTTTGAATTTTGACTCTAATTTTATGATAATTTTTTTTTCCCACCCCTTTTAACTATGCTATTTTTTTTTCTAAAATATATAAATAAATATATCCTAGCATGCTTTAGAGAAGAGGCTCAACTCTGGCCACAATTATATAACTTTTCTTGTGACAACTAGCCTTTCGCACCATGCACATGAATAAATAATTTAGAATCAAATAGACATTTTTTTTATATATTTTTTAGAGAGAGAAATTAAGGTAACAAATTATCTGCCTCATTCAATTTTTTTTTGAAAAATAATTTCAGTTAGAAATGTGAAATAATTAATTAGTTTCAAATTTAGACCTAAGATACTAACCATCAAATTCATAGCCCAACTATAAGAGGCGTAGCTATAGATTTTTCATAATTTGCATGATAGTTCCTTACATATAAAAAATTTAAAGGATATATTTTTCATCTAATCTCAAAAGTATATAAACTAAATTCCCTTTTAAAAAGTTCTTAGCGTTAATATAGTGCTCTCTCAACTCAGAATTTATTTTTTTTATTTTCTACCATAACTTCTGATTATTTTAAATAATTTTTATTTAATTAAATTAAATATTATATAAAATTTAATTGCTCTGTTAACTAATAGTCATCAATTGTCATAATTGTATTTACCAAAATTTAAGAAATTAGATCATTAATTCAATTACTATTAGATTTTGTAAATTTCAAAGTTATTTGAGTAAAATAATAAAAATAAAATAATTAAAAATTAAGTAAGTATACATAAAAAAAAGGTAATATTTTTTTACACTAATTATTAATTTAGTCAATATATTCCCTCATAAAAAATTTTGATTAAATAAATTTTATTTATTTGTTAAAATTTTGATTTGTATCTATTTCGACCCTTCTTATAACCGAATTTCTCTGCCAACTACGTTACATAATATATGTTATAATTCATAGTTGCAATAATGCAACTGTACAAGAGGCAACAAGTGTATCAATTTGATTAAGGCCGTGCTTGGCTAAAGTCAACATTGATGGCTCATGCATGCATGATTATGCCACTGGGGCCATATTTGATTGACTATACTTTGAGAGTAAATAGATGCAAAAACAAAACATGGTTCGATAGCCAATTAAATGCACGACTCATCAGGATGATCATTACATACAGCTCAATATATATATATATATATATATAGTAGGGCTACTGTACTATTAGGAGCACAGCAGCCCTTGTGTTCCTAAGTTCTTAACCGCCCATCAAATTTGATGAGTGGTTAGGGTAAAGGGAGAAGAGCAGCCCTTGTGCTATATATATATATTTCTTTTTAATATCTCCTTCCTCTCTCATTCTAACCATCCATCAAATTTGATGGGTGGTTAGAAAGTTAGGAGCACAAAGACTGCTGTGCTCCTAATAGCACAGTAGCTATACTCTATATAGAGTTGAGCTATGATACTTTTACCAGTATCACCATCATGCTTAAAGCCTAATAGCACCATGATGGTGATACTTGTAAAAGTATCATAGCTCAACTCCTCTCTCGTCTCTCTCTTCTCTTCGACGGTTGAGTATGCGTCTCTCTCGTTCTCTCTAATATATAGTATATAAGTGGGCTGGAATAAATCTTCTGAAGCACGGAGCCCTCCGTGCTTCACAAAAAAAAAAAAAAAAATATATATATAGTATATATAGTATTTAAATTTATATAAGTAATAAATAGTATATAGTATAACGGTAGTAAACGACCTTGTTTACTACCACGGGATTTGGTCATTCAGATGATAAGAGTTCGCAAATTGACAGATCGGCATCTCGCAACCCGTTAAATATGATGCTAAAAACCATTTAAGGCTACCGTAGAAATACAATTTCACGCACTTTCATATTGTTCTTATACATTATCCATCAAGTACCAGAAAATAAATGGATGAAAAATGAATAATCTTTAAAAAAAATAGATGATACGGAGTTATTGTAATCAAGTAAAGTAATAGCATCTTGTTTTTAAAGATAGTTACAAGAAATTATTCTAACAAAATTCAATTGATTATGATATTTTACGCCATTAAACGAGAAACACCTCCGTATCAAACATTAAAATTACACATTTTGCAACGCCATCTGATCATTAGACAAATGATCGTCGAAGAAAAATATGAACACTATGATTTCTAAACAACATATCAAGTGGAATACCGATCATGTTTACCCGTTTAATGCTCTTATTAATAGTATGAGAATACTAAAGAGGTATTGTCAAGATATTTTTTTGTAAATTTAAATTTGAGTATTTAAATATACATAGTTACATTAAATTATTAATAAATATTAATTAATTAAAAAAATATAAAAATTATATTTAATATATAAATCCAGTTTTTATTTGATTTTCGGTTTTGTATTTTTGGCTTCGGATTTCGGTATCAGGTTCACCTCAGTTTTAAATATAGACCGAAACCGCTATAACTGAATTTAAATATGGATAATCAAACATTTTTTCATTTAAATTTTTTATATATAAATTATTTATTCCGATAAAAATTATGACAATAGAGCCACTAGAGTGAATAATCAGATTATCAAAAAATTAAAATATTCTCATTTTTTTATACACTGAAATTAGTTAATTTTTTAAAAAACTAAAAGTTAATGGGATATCACCTAAAAAAATGAAAGTTGAGGGAGCTGTTTAAAAATGGCATATAGTTGAGGGGGTCTCCATACATTTTTACTTAAGAGAAACTTAAGGGTAAATAAGTCATTTTAAAATTTAACCCAGCTTTAACCTTTTAATAACTATGGTAAAGCTAACATAACTAACAGTAAAGGTATTGATGATAATTTTCTGCAGGCTATAGGTGATATTTTAAACTTTATAAGGATATCTATGATATTTAAGACTTTGGGAGGGGTATCCATGAAATTGCCCCTAACTTAAACTCGATCTATCTCTTTTTTTTTTTATTTTACAATTTATATCTAAATAATTAATATTATTATAAAATTAAAATTTACGTTTAATATATGTAATCCAACTATTTAAAAATTATGTATAAAAAATTATATATTTTAAATTTTTATAATGATTGAAAAAAATAGATTGAACTAATAAAAAAAATTAACTTTCTGGATCTCAATAAGTGAAGATACAAAATAATTAAAAAAAAAAATCTGAGTCCCCTTCCCAGCCCAACTGGGCCCACACCCATTGCCGCCGCCTCCCTCTCCCGCTCGCCCTCCCGCTTTCCTTCGACCCGCCACGTGGCTAAACTGTCAATTCATTATAAGGATATCTATGATATTTAAGACTTTGGGAGGGGTATCCATGAAATTGCCCCTAACTTAAACTCGATCTATCTCTTTTTTTTTTTATTTTACAATTTATATCTAAATAATTAATATTATTATAAAATTAAAATTTACGTTTAATATATGTAATCCAACTATTTAAAAATTATGTATAAAAAATTATATATTTTAAATTTTTATAATGATTGAAAAAAATAGATTGAACTAATAAAAAAAATTAACTTTCTGGATCTCAATAAGTGAAGATACAAAATAATTAAAAAAAAAAATCTGAGTCCCCTTCCCAGCCCAACTGGGGCCCACACCCATTGCCGCCGCCTCCCTCTCCCGCTCGCCCTCCCGCTTTCCTTCGACCCGCCACGTGGCTAAACTGTCAATTCATTATAAGGATATCTATGATATTTAAGACTTTGGGAGGGGTATCCATGAAATTGCCCCTAACTTAAACTCGATCTATCTCTTTTTTTTTTTATTTTACAATTTATATCTAAATAATTAATATTATTATAAAATTAAAATTTACGTTTAATATATGTAATCCAACTATTTAAAAATTATGTATAAAAAATTATATATTTTAAATTTTTATAATGATTGAAAAAAATAGATTGAACTAATAAAAAAAATTAACTTTCTGGATCTCAATAAGTGAAGATACAAAATAATTAAAAAAAAAAATCTGAGTCCCCTTCCCAGCCCAACTGGGCCCACACCCATTGCCGCCGCCTCCCTCTCCCGCTCGCCCTCCCGCTTTCCTTCGACCCGCCACGTGGCTAAACTGTCAATTCATTATAAGGATATCTATGATATTNATATATAATTGAGCTAGAATATTTCTAAAAGCATCAAGAGAATGGTGCTTGTGAGTTTTTAACCCTTGGATAGAGAAATGTAGGGTTGGGATGATAGTGGTAGGTGGTAGTAGGTGGTGTAAGTGGAATAGTGTTTGATCCAACGGCTATTAGTAATCAATGAGGAGATCCAAGGGCTAAAAACCTAATAGCACCAAAGGAGTGATACTTGTAAAAGTATTCTAGCTCAATTATATATATATATATATATATATATATATATAGTTATAGTTCGGCCACTATACTCTTATGAGTATAGAACTTCTTGTACTCATAACTTTTTAGTCGTTTGATTCACTCTTTAATTATTTTTACTCGTTAAATTATACTATTCAACCAACCACCCACTCAACCCTAGGGGGTCCACTATCAACCTAATCGTAATCACTCTCATCCTAATTGCACATTTTTTCATCTGAACGGCTAAAAACTTATGAGTACAAGATGCTCTATACTCATAAGAGTATAATAGCCCCAGCCTATATATATATATATTTCAGCTACTATATTCTTATGATTATAGACTTCTTTATACTTATAAGTTTTTTGAACTAAGTTTAAGATTAATTCTAAAATTAATTCTGGATTTAAATTAAAAATTAAAAATTTTTATTTTTGGGGACTAAAATTGACATGCAAAAGAAAGTTAAATAGGCAATGGCATGAGCCGCATGATAATATCGTTAATTATAAAACCTCTTTTAACATTGCTATTTTATTGCGATGAAATCAAGAGATTCGAAAATTTGATTGCAAAAAAAAATATTGAGGACCAAAATAAAAAATAGTGAAAATGTTGGAACCAATGTGCGATTAATTCGTAAAAAATATTATATGTGGGCCCCACAACTCCAAAATAAGGGAATAAATTGATACACTTTAAATCATAGAGTACTAAATTGATACAGTTTAAACACAGGGTACAAAAAATGAGAAAATACATGTCCTAAAAAAACCTCAAAAAAATGAGGTTGCAAAAAAAAATCCAAAAAAATAATGTTGTGCCACGTCAGCTTTAGGTATTGGAGATTAATAGATAGATATAGATAAATTGATACACTTTAAATCATAGGGTACTAAATTGATACAGTTTAAACACAGGGTACAAAAAATGAGAAAATACATGTCCTAAAAAAACCTCAAAAAAATGAGGTTGCAAAAAAAAATCCAAAAAAATAATGTTGTGCCACGTCAGCTTTAGGTATTGGAGATTAATAGATATAATATATATGTATAGATGTATAGATGTATAGATAAATTGATACACTTTAAATCATAGGGTACTAAATTGATACAGTTTAAACACAGGGTACAAAAAAATGAGAAAATACGTATCCTAAAAAAACCTCAAAAAAATGAGGTTGCAAAAAAAAAAAATCCAAAAAAATAATGTTGTGCCACGTCAGCTTTAGGTATTGGAGATTAATAGATAGGTATAGATAAATAGATAGATAATAAAGCACTAACTTTGTGCGAAACATAATATTAATACCTAAAACACTACCGCGCTTTTGTGATCTAGAGATCCAAGAGATTTGCTTGTCTATTTTTTTAAAAAAAAACTTTTTTAGTAGCATACGGATTATTAATTTCATATGTATTCTTACACAGTTGTAAAATTATAAATTTATTCATGCGGACTTTTAAGTGTTAAATATATTCTTTTAAATCTTCAAAATAGTCAAATATATTTCTACAAATTAACTATCGTTATTTAACCACTAAATCCTTGCGAAGATATAGGTGTTTCTAAAGCTTCTTTTTTTTGTATTTATAATTTCTCGTTTGAATCTAGCGGCATGAAAGCTAGAATGCTTTATAGAGTGTATGGTTGATCGATAAATTAATGTTTTAGTAGCGCATTTCGAATACTATATGATGGCTTTTCTCTGAAGCGTTAGTGAGTTTTCGGTTTTGGAACAAAATTGCATTTCAGATTTATGATACAGCAAAATACCGACCTTTCTAGGCTTCATTTGGGATTGCTGGAAGATTGCGTTACGTACAGTGAGAAAATGCAATAAAAAATTATCCTATTTATTTATTTTTGTATGTAATATTGTGTTCCGTCGATCAGTCGGTTATTACGGTTTTACCGGAAAAATACAGAAGCATATCTCTATATACTTTCATTCCAACAAATTTTATCTAATAACGTAAGATATGACTCAATACCTAGTCAACCGAATGTCGGATCGTTGGTGCTAATTATTAATCCTAAAAACTCGAGCTGGTAGAAATACGCAACCAATTCACTTAAAGGGTATAGATACAGCGCCCACGGATCTTGATTGTGATTCGGCCTAACCAGTCTCACACCACTTCGAACATGATTCCGTCCACCCAGTCTCATGTCATTTCGAACATGACTCGGTCCAACATAGTCTCCCTCTACAGGGCAGAATGCTGGTCTATTTAAGCCAACACCAAACACTAGTGAAAATTTCTAGAACTAAAAGTAAACGCAGAAGCAGGACTCGAGATCAAACTCAAGCGAATCTACCCACGCAAAATTCCAATTAAACAAGATCCTTGCACGAGGATTGCATAAAATTATAGGTTGGTTCAAATGGACCGGGCTAATGAGAGTTGTTAGCCCGGCCCGTTAGAAAGAAACCCGTAATCGCCTTCTTCGTGGATCAAGCCCAATTTGTACCATTTCATCTCACATCTAATGTTTCAATTTTCAAAACCAGTAAAGAGTTTAAAATTTCAATTACAGTTATATCCCTTTAAATTTTTTTAAAAACTCATATATTTCTATAAAGTAAAAAAAAAAACAAAAAACTTATTAAATCTAGAGAAAATACCTCTTCACTAGCAAATGCATAAATGTCAATTATGATTATTTTACCTTTATCTACGAGCGAATGTATAAATGTGAATTATGATTATTTCCATGGGTGTTGATGGAAATTATGAGTTCTAAGCGACAAGCACATAAATTAACCATTTTTATAATAGCTATTAGAGAACGATCCCTTGCACTTGAGATTTTTTGGTAGAACCGAGATGTGAAGTTAAATTAAATAACGTAGGAGTCGGCTATGATTTGAACTCAGAACCTCTAACTCTGTTATTAGTAAAAAAAATTAATTGCATACAGTTTCCTATAAACATATTGAATAGCAAATATATTCCTACAAAATTTATCATTTCATATTTATTTATTCCTACAAAATCCTAACGTTTTTAAATATATCTCTGCTGTTAAGATCTATTAGAAAAAAGTAGTTAACCATAGGTGAAATATTTAATTCTGATTAGAGAACAAGGTAAATAGGCATTTTTACTTCTTTTATATTATTTGTGATTGTAGAAAAGATGACTGTTGAAGATTTTTGAAAAAATATTTTAACGGTTTGAATTTTTGAAGGGATATATTTGTAATAAAAAAAATATCATTTCACTTATTTTCTATTAAAAAATAAATAATATTTTAATGGTAACAAAACATAGGGACAAATATGAATATCACTGGACTTTTATTGTGATAAGTATGAAAAATTGAACTTTGTAGGGATATATTTACTATTCGATATGTTTACAGAGAGTTGTATGAAATTAACTCTATATAAAATTACGTGAATTAATTAATCTTTTTTAAAAACTTAAATTATTCGAAAAAAGTATTTTCAATATTTATAGCACCTTCTTGTACAATGTTACCTATTTTTGGGACTCAAAATTTCTCATATAAGCCTATCACATAGAGAAATGGGCTTGAAATTTCATTTTTTTTTGATTAAATTATAGAAAACCCTCCTGTCAAAATTTGATTTTTCACTTTTCCCTCTATTATTTAAAAACTTACACTTTGATTTCTTGTAAAATAAAAAATGTTCACAGAAGGGTACGGTGTGAACTATGATGATAAAATGACCATTTTGCCCCTCATTATATTCACAGGAGAGAAAGCTGAGGGTATTTTTGGCATAAAAAAAAATATATATTTTATAAATGGAATCCTAACGGATTACTAATGGTAGGGGGCAAAGTGAACATTTTTTATTTTACAAGAGAGTAAAGTGTAGATTTTTAAATGACAAAAAAAAAATAAAAAATTAAATTTTGACAGAAAGGTTTTATGTAATTTAGCTTTTTTTTTTCTTTTTTCTTTTTTTTTTATATGGGTGCAGGCGAGGGAAATACATTTTCTACGATTTCATACCTAGGATTTTGTACGTAGGAGATTCATCCAGCTGGTGATTTTGCAATCAGATATAGACGGTGTAGATTAATCCAGCTAAAATTTAGCGGTTGGATCAGATTCCGTATGTAGCAAATCCTACGCACGAGGTTGTACGCAATTGGCTTGGACCAACTGAGGAACAAAAGGACCAAGGTTGTTACGGCCTAGCTCAGTAGCATTCAATATGTCACATGGGCCTCAGAAACTAGCTTGGTGTAGAGCAACAAATTTCATGCATTAAGATCTTTGGCAAGCATGCTATTAAGGATCCTCACACCAATTGTGGCAATTTGTTTTTTGGCCTGGGGCGACATGATAAATTCGCGAGATCTTCAAATTCATCGTCCATCAATCAGCACGAAACTTAAAGCAACGCAAAACAGTGAACTTGATTTTCGAATCGCCGAGACAGCCCCCAATAAATTCGTGTCCTTTATGTCGTCTTATCGATAATAATGCATCATTAAGATCTTTGGCAAGCATGCTATTAAGGATCCTTACACCAATTGTGGTAATTTGTTTCTTGGCCCTTGGGTGACATAATAAATTCTTGAGACCTTCAAATTCATCATTTATCAATCAGTACGAAACTCAAAGTAACGCAAACAGTGAACTTGATTTTCGGATCGTGGAGACAACCCCCAGTAAATTTGTGTTTGTCCTATCAATAATAAAGCCTAACTTTGAAAAGGACCGTAAGATAAATTTTAGGGTTGCAGAAGTGTTTCTTCACAACAAAACAATCAATCTGAGTTATCTAAATCCTAAACTAAGAAATAAATATTTTTTTGTAGATGATCTGCATTCTGAACATCCTGTTCTGATATCATGTGAAGTATTTTTAATTTTTTTTGAAGGTGCTAGCTTTTTAAAAGGTGATAATGGAATGTATTATTCGAAGTTTCCTTGTCCTCCTCTTGATTATGAGCTTTTATTTTAAGTTATCATCACTTATAGATGCTTCGATTAAAAGCCCACTTGTATTGTATGATTAGGTAAATCATTATTATTATATATGTTATTTGCCTCTTAAAGATCCATTTCTATGCACTGGGACAAAGCAGTAAGCATTAGATTGGAAAAATGACCCACCAATTTATGATGCAGGCCAAATTAAAATAAACTAGTGCTACGAGTACACGCATTAGAATCCCACAAAAGAACATGAAATGAGTCAGATCATATATATATATATATATATATATATATATATATATATATACCACTAAAAAAGCATCTTTCACAAAAACCCTTTTCATACTATTTTTTTTTTCCAAATATAAAAAATATCAAACTTCTAGTTGATTCATATTTCTAACTAAGTTTTTCTAACTAAGTTTATTTCTAAATGAAATAAACGAAGCGGATAGCGTGCTACCTATCTCTCAAAAAAAAAAAAATCAAATAACAAAAATTGAATTATCAATTGCATTCTGAACTTACATTTTATGTATGTATTTATTGAATCGCTTTTGAACTAAGTGAAGAAATAAAGGGAATGATTAACAATGTCCTTGAGAACATGTGAACTCTTGTACCACAACAAAAATTAAGGGGAAAAAAAATAATAACAATGGATGATGGTCCTCTCCCCAAAAAGGTGTTTAATATGCCATAAAGCGAGGAGAGGCATAGTACCTGTACAATGCAAAGAATAGTGGACCAAAATTTTGGGACCCTTATCCCTAGGATGATGCCAAGGGAATTGCTTTGGTCCCCTCAGAAGCACCTTATAATATTATTGATGTATTGTTAAATTTATGTAATATTTTAGACTATATATATAAGTATATTAAAACTCTTCACATGTACTTTTATAGGACGTATGTCACAAAGCACCAGTTTGATTCGAGGTTAATGGGTGAAATAATTTTTTAATTCCGAAGTTATTTCCAAACATCCAATTTGGTGGGTGGAGTTAGTTAATCCCATCCTAAATGAGCTATTTCGGAATAGTCCATTTAGTGTGGTCCCCACTACTCCAACCAAATAAAATACTATTTTACTCACTATCCTTTTTATCCCACCAACTCCAACCAAACGCTATTGTACTTATACCTGGACTAAATCCAATTCTCAACCAAACACAAAATTACTCTAATTCCACCTTAACCCTGAACTTAACCATATTCCTAAAATAACAAGTTTTTACTTAATCCCGAACAAAACGGTGGCTATAAAGGTTTATGCCAGAATAATACTATTATTATGGACACAATACAGTAATTGTTAAGACTTAACTTTGTCCCTTAATTTTCTCAAGTGAGCAGAAGTGTGGAGACAAATTCTGAAATGTTTCATATTGAATGAATATGAGAAACCTAACTCTGATGCTTTTGTCCAATGGGCGAAAACTTTTAAGTGAGGTATCAGTTAATGAGGTATCGTTATTCGTATGGTGAATAACTATTATAAAAATAACTTATTCCGCGTTCCGTGGGACCTGATCCTGTATCACTAGTCGGCTCTTTTGTATCCTAGCAGGGATGCATATTTTGTCCTTTTTAAAATCCAACTGAAAGGGGCCTGAGCTTGCTCATTGTAGTACAACAATAATAAACTCCAATAACTATGTTAAAACCAAGGGAACAATATATTTAAGAGAGAGAGAGAGAGAGAGAGAGGGAGAGAGAAAGAGAAAGAGAGGGGATGTTGCAAATGGAGATCATCATGGAAGTGAAGGTTTTGCTAAGTGTGTGTTTGATTCTTTTGTGTAGTTTGGGTCTATACTTCTACAACATCATTTGGTTGCGACCCGAGAGGATCCGAAAACAGCTGAGGAGGCAAGGGATCGACGGGCCGCCCCCGACTTTCCCTTACGGAAATTTGCTCGACATGAAACGGCTCGCAACGGAGGAGAGGGCTCGAGGACGAAGACGAGACGAAGGAGGAATACAACACGACTACACGTCGACGGTGTTCCCGCACTACGAGCAGTGGAGGAAGGAGTATGGTATGGAAACTAACACTATCGATCTCTAATTGTTTCGCGAAATATTTATTTCATGATCATTTTTATTGTTCTACAAAAGGTTTCAAATGATTCCAATCATTTGATGTGATTGAGTTTTCGCACTCATGTTGCAGGTAAATTAACCTTTTGTCTAGATTATAAATAGGGCATGCGCTAACTAATGAAATCGCGACTGGTTTTATGTATTTGAATTTTAATTGGTTTGGTTCATGAATGATGTGGTAGAACGAGTTTAGGCGATGACATACTCTTATTTGGATCTGTTGCTAGATCTTTATTGTTCTAAATTTTGGTCAAACTTGCTGCTGATGTATTTCGCGTCTTATCTGTTCAGACTCTTTAGCGTTTGTCGTTGAAAGTAACCCAAATCAACTAGTCTCATCGGTCGGATTTTTTAGCGTTTATCGTAACAATTAACTCGAATCAATTAGTGTTATTGGTCTTCTCAACCTCGCCTTATATTAATTACTTCAATGCACAATTCTCTCCTCAACATGATTATTTTTTCTCTTGCCATGGCTTTGGATGATGAAATAGGTAATATGTCGAATAGTTTGGTAGTTGGAGTGTGACATATATTCAATAAGATAAGAATATGCTTCTTTTCTTTTTTTTTTTTTTCTCTTTTATCATAGATTGTTGAAAAGGTAGCTACATAGTATATAAATGAATATTTTATCTTTATTTTGTCCTCATCTAGAGAACAAAATTGATGCTTTGATTGGGACGTGTTTGACAATTAGAAAGATCCAATTACGTTCCCACTACCCAACCCCCCAAACAGAAATTGTTACATTATTATTATTATTTTAATTATTGTGAAATAATTTTTTTTTTTTTATGATTGCTTACTATATATACTCGACCAACACAACCAAATTGTTTGTAAAACTATGAAAAAAAAAGCAATTTTAACTCGATCCCATTTTTTTTTTCTCTTATCTTTATTAGAAAACACAAAAATTAAAAGAACAAGCTACATGGTGGACCAAAGGCATGTGATCATGCCTTAGAACTGAGGAAATACTTCAATTTTATTTTGGAGTCATCGATTGTTTCACATTTTCATGAACAGAAGATCCATGGCAACAAAAGTTTAAATATCGAGAATTACTGTGAAACTAATCAAAGCACGCATTTGAGGCACAAGAATCTCACATCGAATTATCAATATAGAAAGAGAAGTTTGAGAGTCATAATGTGAGCGGCAAAATCGAATGTTACAGTATTATCAATGATTTCGAACTATCTGTAGATACACAGAGTAATTAAATAATCCCACATCAGATAATATTGAAGAGTTTTTTGAAAAGGATAAAGTAATACAACTAACAGTAAGAAAGAAGGACAGGTGCGGTGTTCATGTACTCGATGGGGAACGTGGTAGCGCTGCACGTGAGCCGAGCGGATGTGGTGCGGGACATCGGGCTGTGCGCGTCGCTGGATTTGGGGAAGGGCACGTATCTCAAGAAGACCCACGAGCCGCTGCTCGGCCATGGCATCCTCAAATCCAACGGTCCCGCATGGTTGCATCAGCGCAAGATCATCGCCCCCCACTTCTTCCAAGACAAAGTCAAGGTTTTCTACTTAATACTCGAGATTTCAAATTTACAATAGAACTTCAGTAAGAGCTCTTGATTCGCTACCACATGTTACTTTTTTTTTTTATTTTTTATTTTCTAGAAACACACTCTCAAATCGGCCCGCAAACATTAGGCCCGCAATCAATGCAGGCCCAGTGTTAAATCATACTAAGGAAAAACTCTGCAGTTGTATTGAAGTGTAGTAGCTTCACTACTGTGGAACAGAAACTTTAAATTCTTTTACATGAATGTCACAACAATTCATTGGTTGCAGGGCATGGTGGATCTGATGGTGGATTGCGCGTACCCGTTGTTGAAATCGTGGGAGCGCAAAATCGAATGCAGCGGAGGGAGCGCCGCCGAGATAAGGATCGACGAGGATTTAAGAACTTACTCAGCTGATGTTATTTCGAAAGCGTGTTTCGGGAGCAGCTATGTTCAAGGGAAAGAGATATTTCTGAAGCTCCGAGCTCTACAAAAGGCTGTTTCAAGACCAAATTTTCTTGCCGAAATTACTGGTTTAAGGTGTGCTCAGACTGTAACTGATACAAAATTTTGATAGGGACAGAACAAGTTTTGTAATTCTAGTTCTTAAAAAGATTAAAAGCAGTAGCTATCGCTGACTGTTTTGTGGGCAAAACAACGAATACAACCTGAGTTTGCTCTGCTCATGCCCTGCATTTTCAGATTCTTCGCGACAAAGCGGAACCGAGAAGTGTGGAGACTGAACAAAGAGGTTCGCGCCCTCATCTTAAAGGTAGTAAAAGAAGGGGGAGGCGATCTCGACGGCGGCCGCCAACTGCCGGAGAACAATTTGCTCAATGCGATCCTCCGCAGCGCGAGCGACGAGCAGATTGGGCCGGGCCGGGCCGACAGCTTTGTAGTCGACAACTGCAAGAGCATCTACTTCGCGGGGCATGAGACCACCGCCGTCACCGCCACGTGGTGCTTGATGCTGCTCGGCCTGCACCCCGAGTGGCAGGCCAAGGCCCGTGCGGAGGCGGCGGCGGCCTGTGGTGGGCGCCCGCCGGACGCTCGCGCGCTCCAGAAAATGAGAATAGTGAGTGGCATTCCCTCTTGCTTTAGTTGGTTTTATAAGTACTGCATGTCATGTAGAGATTCGAATTCCTGACCTCTTATTTTAAGAGTTTTAAGTTTTTTAACTTCACTCATCTCGATCTGCAGCTAACGATGATAATCCAAGAGACGCTACGGCTGTACCCTCCGGGAGCATTCGTGTCCCGCGAGGCCCTTCAAGGGATGAAACTCGGCGGCATCCTCGTACCGAAAGGCGTCAACGTCTACGTCCCGGTCTCCACGCTCCACCACGACCGCAACATCTGGGGGCCGGATGCGCACGAGTTCAATCCGGAGCGGTTCGCGGGGGGAGTGACCAGCGCGTGCCGGCTCCCCCACGTGTACGTGCCGTTCGGGTCCGGGACGCGGACGTGCCTGGGCCAGAACTTTGCGATGGTCGAGCTCAAGATCGCGCTCTCGATGATACTTTCGAAATTCGCCTTCTCATTGTCGCCGCTGTATCGCCATTCTCCGGCGCTCAGATTGATCGTGGAACCCGAATTCGGAGTCGATCTTGTCATGAGGAAGGTCCAAGGGTAATTTAGATGCAAAATTGAGAATAATGCTTTTTTTCGTTCATGTTTTGTATCTGTAATTAAAAATATACTCAGCTCGAAAGATTCACTAACAAATTAAAAATTGAAGGCTCAATATCAACTGCTAACTGCTGATCTCGTTTAAAAAGCTTTTCATTATTTTTTGTGCCATAATTTTTTAATACGAATATATATAAAAATTTTAAGATCTAAAAAAAATATATATATTATGGGTTAATTTCCACTAACGTGGGAACCATGTGGACGGGGACGAACCCAACATGGCTCGACCACGGAGCTAATCATGAGCCTAAAACTCATTTTCACGTGTCTCGTCGACAAACCCCATGTGCTCACGTTAGGACCTAGGGCGAAAATGCACGGAGACCCCCCTCAACTATTGCTGCTACTGAAATAGGCCCCCTTAATTTGAAAACAAAAGTTTAGAAAAACATTTTTATCATAGTTATAACATGTAGAATTTGTAGGAACCAATCAAATATTTTCATATTGCACAAAAGTAGAATGAAAAAAATATTTGTACACTCAAACGTCCAAATCATCCAAAAACTTATACAATTTTTAAAAATTTTATTATTGAAAGATAAGATATGAAAAATATAAGCACATAGTAGGGATTTTATCTGTTATCTTGTTTTTTTATTTTTGGTGGTGGGGGGGACTTCTCTTAATTAAAAATCCAGGCCTGCAAAAGCGCATTTAGACGAACCATGTTGCTGCTTTTGTAGGCCTGCACCTTCCNGGGGGGGGGGGCCTGCAAAAGCACATTTAGACGAACCATGTTGCCGCTTTTGTAGGCCTGCACCTTCCAAACGGATAAAACTTCAGCCGCGAGCTCTGAATTATGTCTCGTTGGAAGCTTCTGATCTGCTGTTACATATTTGTTAAATAGCTTTTAATGCTAAAATATAGAAAAAAAAATTAAAATTTTAGAGGAAAGGATAATAATCATGAGATAGAGATAAATATGTTTTGAGTTTTTAATGAGACGTCATTTGAAAGCTTTCCCTTGATTTTTTTTTTTTTTTTTCCTGTTTCAAGCCGTGTTTTTCAGTTATGCCGATTGGAGACGTCTGGATTGACTCTTCTTCGCTGCCGAGGACTCTTCAAAAACTATCTGGATTAAGCCCCAAGGAATTTTATATTTTTTTTGAATTATAAATCATTTTGCGTTGACTATTTAATATCTCAATTTGTTAATTCAAGTCAGTTAATAATATCTTAACTTTAAAATTTAGATTAATCTCTTACTCTAATAAATTATAGTTGTCAGAATTATATATAAAGTTATAAACTAAATCTGTAAAAATAAACGATACATTCAAAATTTAAAGTCAAATGTCGTTGATCGATTCGAATCAAATTGGATAGTAAAATTAAAATTTCGAAGGATAAATTACACATTAGGAAAAATACTGAAACACGATTGATTTTATCCCCGCCACGCGAGCGTCACGCGAGCGTCGATGGCGGTGGAGATTAAGTTAAAAACATGATGAATGATTTATCGTGTCCTTGCTAAATCTTAAACTCTAAATATTATATAATACCATCGTAGAAAAAATACTGAAATACGATGAATTATTCACCGTGAGTATAAATTTTGTGAGGCTATATATATAAATTTTTTTTGGAGGGGTCTAAATACAAAAAAGGCCCAATAATTTATGGTGCATATGGGTTGGGTACATCTTTTACCATTTCGTCAGCACATGCGCACGCTCTGATTGGGAGATCAAAGGGGAGGGGGGGACGGTCAAAGAGGAATCGGATTCGTCAAAAGTGGGGCGGGGAATCGAACGGTTCGGATGAAACGGCCGGGAGAGTACGGCGAGTGATCGAGGTCGCTTCCAAGCCCTAACTACTTCCAACGGTCGACGGGGAATCCGCGCCTACTCCGCGGCCCCCGCGCGTTGACGTTTTAAAACCACGGCGTTTCGGTTTTGGTCCATTCAACGTACGGAACCTCGTCCCCCCCAACCCCCCCCAGGTTTTGTCTTTTTGGTCCTTTTTTTGATTTTTTTTTCTTCATTTTGGTCCCTTTTTTTGACTTTTTTTTTTTTTTTTTTCTTTCTCCGTCTCCTGGCCAGTTTAAAAGCGACCCAAAACTACATTTTCTCGCCTTCGAGAGATCGAATCGAATGTGACATACATTTTCTCGCCTTCTAGAGATTGAATGTCACCGCCGACTCAACTGGATCTAGCACAATTAGTTAAAAATTTAAGACTGAATTATAAAAAAAATTTCTATAAATATTCGTTTTTTGCTTTTTTTTTTTTACTTTTAAAAATTTATATTTTGCTCTTTTAAAATTTTAAGTTGTTGTATTTAACCCCCTCCGTCAGGGTTCTATTATTATTCCGTTCATTTTTTTTATAATTTATATCGAAAATATTTTTTAAAGTGATAAAAATATATTAAAAAAATATATTTTTTTTATAGAAGAAATAATGGTAATTTGGTCATTTTGCTATCTCCATTAGCATCGTAATCTCCTGAAAATATTTTTAAAATTTTAAAAGGGCAAAATGTAGGTTTTAAAAAGTAATAGAGAGAAAGTGAAACAACGAATTTGTATAGAGAGGTTTTCTGTAATTTAGTCAAAATTTAATAATTAGTATCTGAGATTGAAATAAGTACGAAATTTAATTATTTTATATATTTTATTTGAGTTTAACTCTAATAAAAAAATATATGAATTGAATAACTTGCCATCTTTCTTTAGAAAAAGAGACGGATATGATGTAATTCTTAGATAGCAGTTATAGGTTACCAGAGATATTCGATATATTCTGTTTTCTATATTAGTTAATTATACTGTGTCAAAAAAGATTGAAAAGTAGTTCAATCAACGACAATATATTAATTCGACATTAAAATAAATTTTCTTAAGAAAATTTAATACTTTTGTATTGTGCAAAAATATTTGATTCAATATTATAAAATTTAAAATAATATCAAATATGCCTATAAAAATTCCAGGAATATCTAATATAACCTTGATTGACCAAATGTCCCCAAACCCCCAAGGGCTTATAAATGGAATTTGGGATTTAGACAGGTTTTTAGTAATTTGAGAATAAATTTAAAAATTTTAAATAGCAGTTAGAGATAAATAAGTAAAAGTCTCTAAATTATAAATTTCATATATATATATATATAGAAAATTGAGCTAGAATACTTTCAAACTTTTGAGTTTTTCACCATTGGATGGAGAGATGTAGGGTTGAGATGATGGTGGTAGGTGGATAGTGTTTGATAGGAATTTTATCCTCGAGATCAAAAGTATAGATCTTGCTCTAAATAGTTGAAAAAATTTTCTAACCAAAGTTTAATTGATTTGGATAGCTTTATGCCGTTAAACGAGAAAACACTTCATATTTATCATTAAAATTACAAATTTTGAAACTCTTTGATCACTAGGTGAATGATGTCGAAAAGATTTGAAATTTGGTTTCTAGATACTTCAAGTAGTATAAATCATGTTCAGCGGTGCCGATCGTCAATTTGAAAGTTTTATCATCGAAAGCAAATGGGTGGCAACGGAGCCTGTTTGCTACCGATAGAGTTCCAACTCATCTCTCTCTCTCTCTCTCTCTCTTTATATATATAATATATATATAGAGCTAGGCTCCTATGCTTTCGAAAGTATGGAGGCCTCTGTACTTATAAGTTATTTTCGATGATGGGACTTCCAATTCGGCGATCGGTTCCGTTAAATATGATCTACGCTATTGGAACAATCTAGTAACCAAATTTCATAATTTTTTGACTTCGTTTGCCTAGTGAACGAGTAGCCTCAAAATGAACGGCTGAAAATAAAAATTTCATAAAAAACAGTGATAAATGACTCAAATTTCAAATCGGAAGTATAGTTCTTACTCTTGATGTTAAATAGAATTTTTTATTGAAGTTTCATATAATTTGGATACTTCTACACCGTTGAACTTAAAAACGTGCCACATCGATCGTTAAAATAGTCATTTTTGAGGCCGTGTGATCGCTTGGTAAATGATGTCGAAAAATTTTAAAATTTGATTTCTAGATAATTCCAATAGCGTAGATTATGCCTAACGGAGCCGATTGTCGAATCGGATGTCCTATCATCGAAAACAGCTTACAAGTATGGAGGCCTCCGTACTTTCGAAAGTACGGGAGACGTACTATATATATATATATATATAGTTGGAGAGAGAGAGAGAGAGAGAGAGAGAGAGAGAGAGAGAGAGAGAGAGAGAGAAAAGAGGTTCTGTAATTCTTATCCCACTTTTGCTTTTTGCTAACTCGGAATTTTCGTTGTAAAAACTGCATGTTCTTATATTTTGGAATGCGTAATTTTTTTTTAAGTTTTTTTTTATTTTTATTTTTTTTCAATACTATAAAATTGTGGTAAAAAAAGCGGCCACCAAAAAATCACTTATTGGCCGCACGATTTCACCGGCATTTGTTAAAGCGTCAACTGAATAATGCCCTTATTTTATCCTTTTCTATTTACGAATTCAAATTTTTTTATTTATTAAATATTTTAGATAAAATTGCAGCTGGAAATAGAAATAACTGCGATACGAACAAATGGTAACTCTAAAGTTTCTGGACACTACTATCTAATTTATGATTTATAATAATTGCATTACAACACATGGTAAACAAAGTCCAAAGTTGTCACCCACCTTAATCTTTTTGCTTCCCCTAATAAAAGCTCAAGTTGTTGTTATCTGTACATCCTCCTACAACTCATATTATTGAGGAGGAAGTGCTTTTTGACAATATATTAAGGAAAAGTGCTTTTAGCAATAGATTAATGTACCAGCTGTAGCTAATTTTATGTTATTAATTACCACGACTATTATAATCATATTCAACTCAACGTAAGAATCAGAACAATCGTAATGCTTGTCCATATATGAGCTTATTTTACTTTTGTCTCTCTTTTTTTCGGATTTTTTGAGCTTTGTGATCGATCATTAATGTTTCTTTCTTTGTTGAGGCAATATTAGTTATTTTGATAAATTGGAAAGCTTAAACTGATCATGGACGAAAAAATCATCCTTATTTTTCTGTTTTAAAGTTCTATTTTTTTTTTTCATATCAAATAAATACTAAAAACTTGACGCACTTTTCCACAAACGTTACAACAAGACTCTCTAACGTAAATAAGTTAAATTTAGGTAAATCAATGGCACAAGAAACCCCCCCCCAAAAAAAAAATAATAATAATAACCCTCCAAATTTTTGGCTCCATTTCCGGCGCACGCGCTCTTCCGAACAAGCTGACCGAGCCTCGGTGAAAAAATGTACATAAACCCCTCAACTATTGTCTATTTGACATATGGACCGTTCAATTTTAACAGTTTTAATAATTTAGATCGCATTTAGCTGTTATTTATTCGAAAATTAGGACATAAATTAAAACTTATTAAATTTTTGATAATTTTACTTGTATTTTAAAATTTAATAAAATCAAATCTTGAGGAAAAATTTTGAGCACCCATTTCACAATATGCTGTAGCTGAGGGTGTTCTTCGTAAATTTTCACCTGCCCTTATCCTCTCTCCTCCTATAAATGAATCCCCCCACCACCCATTTGATTCCGCTCCCCCCCCCCGCCCCCCACCAACCCCCTCACCTTATTCTCCTCCCCAATTCCTCCTTTTTATTCCAAATATTAATATTAATTAATTAATAATTAATATTAGGATTATTAATTATAATTAATTAATATTAATGGAATCATTAATGTTATCACCGTCGTCGGTGGCGGCGTCGGCATCGGAGGAGGCGGCGGAGGGAGTGAGGCGGGGGGTGGCGGCCCCGTCGCGGTCGTTCCGGCTGCGGAGCGAGAGCCTGAATGCGGTGCGGCTGCGGCGGGTGTTCGACATCTTCGACAGCGACGGCGATGGCGAGATCACTGTCGACGAGATCGCCCTCGCCCTCGACCGCCTTGGCCTCGGCGCCGACTGCGCAGAGCTCGCCGCCACCGTCGCCGCCTTCGTACCCCCCGGCCGCGCCGGCCTCCTCTTCCCCGACTTCAACGCCCTCCACCGCGCCCTCGGCGACGCGCTCTTCGCCGGCCCCCCCTCTCCTTCACCCGCCACCGAGGTGCGTCGCAGCCGTAGTAGTAATAATAATGGATTAATTTCATACAGATCTCTACAAATATAGTGAATAACAAATATATCATTATAAAGTTTAATTTTTATATATTGTCTTTATAAAAATTCTAATATTTTTAAATATATTTCTGCCATTAGAATCGGTTAAAAAATTTAGTTAATTATAGATTAAATATCTAATCATAATTAATTTTTAATATTTTTGTTTCCTCTTATATCATACTGTTATAATTTTTGAAAAGATATATTTGTGATAACAAAATTAAAAATATAAACAAATTTCTAATGATTCTCTAATGATAACAAATTAGAGGGACTCATTTGAAAATATCATAATTTTTGTAGAGACAACATATGAAAATTAAATTTTATAGGGATATATTGGTCACTTATTATATTTGTGGAGATCTGTAGAAAATTAACCTAATAATAAATTACAAAAAATCTTCTTATAAATACCTATTCTTTCATTATATATTACTTCTTTAATATTTTCAATTGTTGCATATAGCTCCTCTCGTTAGTGTTCTATTATTATTACGTTCATTTTGTATAATTTATATCAAAAATATTTTTTAAAATAACATATATATCTATATATATTAAAAAATTATTATTTTTTATAAAAGAAGTAAAGTCAATTTGATTATTTTGCCCTCTTCATTAATACGATATTTTTCTAAAAATATTTCTAAAATTTTAAAAAGATAAAATATACATTTTTAGAAGTTAGAAAGAAAAAATAAAAAAAGTTTCTACAAAAAAAAAAATCTGTAATTTAGCCTAAATTATATAGTATTTTATATTGGTCTTGTCTAGGAGAAAGTGTTTTTTTTTTTTTTTAGATAAAATTCAAAAATTTTAAAAAGCGCTCTCGCTGTGATCGATATGAGCTAAACGATGACACAACAATCCATCTCTATTTCTCAAAAAATCACAAATAATTATTTTTCTAAAAGTTAATTTTGAAAAATATTATGCATCTAAAAGGAATATTTTCAGAATATTTATTTTTAAAAAATCTAAATGGACGAAAAATAAATTTTTTGATTAGAAAATTATTTTATAAAATTTTTTTTTGAAGAAGCAAATGAACACCACCTTCAGGCCACACCGTGCTGATTAAAACCACGTACTTTCATGCTTTTTGAAAAAAAAATTCAAATATTTTTTTTCTCTCAAATATTACAAAATTGTGGATCAGAGAAAAAAAAAACGTGCATCACACAATATCAAACGTTTATCTCTGAAAACTCAAAAACTAGTCTTAAACTATATTGCTTTCGTATATTGTTGATGACGAGCGAACTTAATATCTTTTGTTCTGATGTTGTATAAAATAAAAGAATAATATTTTAGTATTTTATATTCAGCAGGAGGAGGAGCTCTTCTGTATCACTGATGATCAAGAGGAGGAGGACATGAAGGAGGCGTTTCGGGTTTTCGACGAGGACGGGGATGGGTTCATCTCCGCTGCCGAACTCCAGGTGGTGCTCGGGAAGCTAGGGTTGCCGGAGGCAAAGAGCCTTGCGAGGGTTCGCGAGATGATCTGCTCCGTCGATCAGGATCATGACGGACGGGTGAATTTCGGCGAGTTCAAGTGCATGATGCAGGGCATCTCTGTGAAGGGCGCATGATATCCACTGTCGGTTTTGGTCAATTAATATACGATGCATTTCCTTTCTACTTTGATAGATATGATCTCGCTTTAGAAATATCATGGAATGGGGAGGAGAGTGTGTGCGCGCGCGCACGCGTTTTTTTTTTTTTTTGATTATGTAATTAATAATTTGGGGGTGTTGTAATTTGAAGTGCTATATGAAGAATTGAATTTAGTATGTAGGAAAAAAGCTTACATCTTTGAAATGGGGGTGAACAAAATGAATGATTTGTATAATTGTATTACTAATTTTAAAAAGTACAATTGTTTTTTGATAAATTAGTTATGATCTATTTTATTAGCAACCATTGTTCGAATAACTCAAATCAAAAAAATTAAAAAGAGTGATATAAATAAAAGAAACTTAAAACAAAATTTATATTAAATTCTTCTAACATGTAAATTTCAATTTAATAATCAACTCTCAAAGTATTGCACCGAATCACTGCAACTCTTCTCCAACTTCCGCCAAAAAACACTTTTATAAATCGCAAAAAATTTACTCATCTGATCTTCATAACTAGAATTTTTAGTTCTGACATATTTTTTTTTTTTTTTTGTTTAAATAGTTCTATTCAAACAGTAGCTACGAATACTCCAATTCGATCAATATTGATTTCGGAACTTTTTTTTTTTTTCCAATCTCTTTCCAACATTTGTTTTCTTTAGAATTAATAATACTTTTTGAGTCTTTCAATTGCTAAGCACCTATTATATACATCAATTTTGTATACATCAATTTAATATACATCAATTTTGTATACATATTATTGAATTAATAATACTTTTGTATACATCAATTTTAAACTTAATAGGCATTTAACAGTTTATCTTTAACATTGAATATTTAAAAACCAAATGGTGTACATTAGTACATAGCAATAAATATATTATGAAGTAAAGTTGTACATGTAAGTTTTAAAATATATTATGAGGTTTAGTTATAATGTGAAGTGAATTTGTATTACTAAATGGTGAAAAATTCTTGCAACCATAAGTGAACAATTAATCATTGCTATCAAACAGCATAAACTTCAAAAACTTTTGTGATAACAAAATGAATATTTTTTAAAAAAAACTTGTCTATGCACCTTTTCTCCTAAAAAATAAATTCTAAGTAACTTTTAACAGTTGATCGAGCCTTAAAATTTAACCAAAAAATTTTAAAAAAAATCGACTTAAACTGAGGGGTTTTTTCAGAATATCCTATAGTTCAGGCGTCTCCGTCGAATTTTACCATGCTATAAATGAATTGGGCCGGCCTTTTTTCCCTATTAGAGTTGGACCGGACCGGTCCAACTGAACCGGCCTATTAAATCGTCCCGAGTGATTTAAATTTGAACCGAGCCGTTCCCCGAGGCCCTCCGTTCATTCAACGTGAGAACGGACGCAGAATCTAACGGCGTCATCTCTCCGTGACTAGACATTAACGGCGAAGCCACAATGACCGTTGGATCGAGTAACGGAAACTTCGTAGCCGCCCGATTCTCCCGGCCACGGACTATTTAAGGCCCCCGCCTTTACCTCCCCTTCGTTCGCCCGTTTCCATTTTTCGGTTTCGAGCGTGAAGAGCGTCGAGGAGAGAGAGAGAGAGAGAGAGAGAGAGGGAGAAGGAAACGTAAGAGACGACTCTTTCTTCGGTAAGAAACCCTAATTCGATCCTATCGCATTTTGATGCGCTTCATTGTTGATCGAGATCGTAGTAGATTCGATCGGCCTTTTGATGTGTTAAACGCTCGATCGATTTCGTGCGATTTTTTGGTTTCGTAATTTGTTAAATCGTTTGTGCTGATTCTGTTCTAAAAAAATATTGAAGAGGGTTAGGGGAAAATGTCGGAGATCGGTGAGCATAACTCGATGACGGAGAAGATCAACGAGATGATTCATGAGTACAAGGGATCGTCGTCGTCATCGGATTCCGAAAGTGAGAGGCCCTCCTCGCATAATGCGAGGAAGAAACGGCTCTTCGGGAGGAAGGAATCGGTGCACAAAGTTCTCGGAGGAGGGAAATGTATGGTTTCTTTTACCAGGATTATTGCCTTTGTTAATTGTTGATTATATTTGTTGAGAATGATATATACACATTTTCATCAAAAATTCGGTTAAATTTGTTTTGTGTATAATTAGTTGAGATAATGTTGTCATAATCTGATATGTTAATGATCGATTGTTTTATGGCAATGCAAATAGCGATCTGGCGATTTATATCTTGTGAAGGTTCATCATCAATTATTTGTATTTGTGACCTATTCATATTGTCTTTACGATTGATGGAGTCAGGTTGCAGAAATTTAGATTTTTTTTTTAAAATTTTTGTTGGTTAAATAGAGGATTGTAAGTTTTCAATGGTCGATTTTTAGTAATTTTAACCTGCAATATAGAATTAGGAAGTACGATCAGGTAAAACTGATGAACTTTAGAAGGTGTTTTCGGTCTCAGTTATGAATGTTATTAAAGATAATTGTTTAGTTTATAACAGGAATTTGCTTTATAATTGCCATTTAAAGGTGTATTACATCTTCACCATTAATAATGTCTAGATCAAATTTGTCTAGAAGCAATTTAGTTTACGGAATAACAGCTCACCCTCCTGTAACATTTTGGGGTAATGATAGAATGCATTACATAAGCATTTTTGTTATGACTGTAAGCTCTTTCTTTTCTAACCATAGATTGTTTCTAACTGTACTAACTACTACATTTTCTGGTAGCTATGTACTAGCTTGGGCAAACATTTGTCTCTGATTTTCCAGCTTATGCTGTTGAATATTCCTCTTTCAGTTTCTTCTCATTTGTTTCATCTGGTGATTTTGGTGTGTAGGATATTTGACTTAATAGAAGATCAGATATAAATAGTGCATGTTTTTTAATCATATGTACTGTTCTTTCCTTCGTATGCACATTTTGCTTTGTTGAGTTATATCCATATAAATTAAAGTCTTTAGCATTTGTCTTTTATTTACGAAAAGTCAAAAGAGACTGGTAGATAAAGCAATCAAAACCTGTGTCAAACCAGAACCTGGTTTTGTTTTTTGTAAGATCCGGGAGTCAGCATCTTTGCTCCAACATTTGCCATGTTTGTTTGGCTTCTCTTAGTTAAAGGCTCTCTAAAACTTACTGATATTTGTTGATGCTTTCAGATGCTGATATTATTTTGTGGAGAGATAAGAAGACATCAGGCAGCATACTTGCTGGAGTAACTATTATTTGGATTCTCTTTGAATGGTTGGGTTATCACCTACTCACTTTTATATGCCACTCTGTTATAGCTTTGCTGGCTTTATCTTTTATTTGGTCCAATGCAGCATCATTTGTAAACAGGTGAGGCCCCATACACTTCTACGTCATATGATTGCTTAGCCATTCTTTTGCTCAGTCGAATGTTTGCGAAATTTTTCTATCTCTGTAACATACTGTTCATTTATGTTTATAGAATTAATGATAGCAGTACCTTTCTCAATTATGCACTTTTAATTTTGCAATGGCAACATTTGCTCAACTTGGTTATTTGAATCTGTGTGATTCATTCTTAATTTCTATTTAGGTGTCATATCCAATAGGGTGTGTATAAAGGACTTTTGAATTGATAAACAAAACAAACCCTTGACTTTGGTTCAGGGCAGTTCATCTTTTTTTTTTTTTTATAAGGAAAACGAATGGAACCCCATTTCATTCTGGGTCCAAGAGAATTCACTGAGTGCTTGAGCTTGGTATAAATAAAATTTTGTGAATCACTTGCTATTGATTTAATTGGGTAGTAAAAAACAAAAAAAAATCAAACCGTATCCGTTTCTGTATATTCATAAGATATTGGAGAAATACATACAGGCATGATTTCAACCAAGTGCCTTTATAAGAAGCTACAGCACATAGGAAGCGAGTATTTGGTGTAATTGAAATTACGTAGTCTATTAAGAATGTGGACATCTTGTACCATTGAACTGTACTGGGACCAAATGGAAGTCGTGGTTTCATTTTTATATAGTAGTCATTTAGATATGACTTATTTTGCATCATTTTGATAGTTTTTATATTTTTTATTTTCCAAAAACTGCATCTTTATACTTGTAAATTGATTTTATTCTTTCAGTTTATGACTTGCTAAAGAAATGATAGCATCCTATGCTTACTTTACCTTTTTAATCAATGTCATCGTCTGGAATTTAATTCCTTGCAGCTGTCTTCTAGCTTTATTTTATAAGGCTTATATAATTTTCATTTCATTTTGAAACTTATCTTGCCTGATCTGTTCGTCAGAATCAGTCCATTGTCATTATAATTTGATGTAATTAGTAAATTTTCGTTCCATCTAGTTGGCCTTTTGTAGGTTTTTTTTGTTTCCCTGTATAACTTTAAAATGTTTCTAGTCCGAACTTACTGCTTATCCTGTATGGTTTTATCCTATGTAGGAATTTTGCATTCCCCAGCTGTACTTAAATCAACATTCAAGTTTCCTCCTATATACTATTGCTAAAATATTAAATGCAACATTTTCACTTTTTATATTTTTGATAGCTTTGGCAAGTTAATACCTCAAAAACATTACTAATTGTAGAGCGGTCTCTCTTCTTAAATATATATTTTGAATAAACATTCTTTTATTGATTCAGGTCTCCACCTAAGTTTCCAGAGGTTATTTTGCCTGAGGACCTGTTTCTACAAATAGCACAAACTATACGATTTGAAATTAATGAAGCTTTCGTAACTTTCCGATACGTAGCTTCTGGAAAGGATTTGAAGACATTTTTGATGGTGAAGTATCAAAATATTACTTTCTTAAACCAAATTTCATTTCAGTGGTCTTACAGAGAATTTCATGCAGGTCATTGCAGGTCTCTGGGTCATTTCTGTTGTTGGCAGCTGGTTCAGTTTCTTGACTCTTTTCTATATCAGTATGTTCCCATCATAGTCTTTCTCGCATTGATTTAAGCTAACAACTAATTCATCTTGGATTTGAGCTAGAATACTTTTAAAAGCACTGTAATAGCTGTAGTTAATCTTTTTCGCTATTTTGATGCGCACTGGGATCTGCATGGGCCTGCACCAAGGCCGTATGATGCACATAAAGATGCATGCCCGTCGGGCATCCATGTGGATTTCAAACGCATGCGAATATGCGATTCATGAAAGATGGAAGCACCAGCTTTTCCGAATGTATTCTAGTTCAATGTATATTATGTGCATGTTATTGACACGCTAAAATACACCATATATATGTTATGGACTATACTAAGCACTAGTTTTTGTCTTAAGTAGAGGCATTTTCAATTTTTTTTTTTATATATACATTCTTATTGGTTTGCCTGTGCAGTTTTCGTGATCGCATATACCCTGCCGGTATTCTATGAAAAATACGAAGATCACGTCGATACTGCAGCTGAGAAGGCGATGGTCGAAATCAGTAAGCACTACAAGGTGCTGGACGAGAAAGTGCTTCAGAAGATACCGCGCGGACCATTCGCTGATAAGAAGCAGCATTGAGAACGATAAGTGTTCTTCATACCCTCTTTCTTCAGCATTGCTCCTGTTTGTTTGCCAGAATATTGCCGGAGCATTTTTGGGAGTGGGGAAGTGAAAAAGTTTCTAAAAGACTCAAGCTTGTGAAATTTTTTTCCAAGGCTTATTCGGCACACGTCCATACCTCTAGCTTAAGACTATTTTCAACCATCAAACTCAAAATTTTTTTTCCTATGTTAGTTTTTGATCTTGAAGAAGATAAACAGATACTACTGCTCTGATGTTCTTCTATAGGGCTGGTATTCATAATATTGTTCTATGACCTGCTTCTTTGCATCCGTTTCAATGAGTTGTCTATGATTATTCATGTGTTAATTTCCTATGTTGTTTTAGCTTTCACATGATAACTTTATACCAGTACATCCACAGGAGGAGTTTTAGGGAAGTGTACGAGTCTACTTAATGACGCAATTGGCCAAAATATATACTTGCATGAGAAATGTGTGACATGAATAAGAAATTCCATTCGCCTAGTACCGCACAATCAATTTAACTAGTACCGCACAACGAATCAAAGAATTAAACATAATATATATTATTATGATCATTAATTCTCACCTATAGATATTTCGAGTTCAAATGCTGAACTAGTAAGGAAGAAGTTCTCTCCACCTGAATTATCTCACTAACAAAAGTGAAGGGACTAGACCTCCTCTTTGCGATAAACTATTCCACTCTCCATATGATTAACATAAAGAATATAAAGAAGATAACAGCTATAGCTAACTTATTTCAGTTAAGATTTTTTTTAAAAAAAATTATATTGTTCTACTTACTCGAGAGTCGAGATTTTCAAGTTCGAGTTCCATGAAGCTCCATAAATCATGTAAACGGTACAGGCGGGAATTCCATCAAACATCTCATCTCTCTCTCTCTCTCTATATTTATTTATGTAAATTTCGTATACAGTATTGTACCCCAAATAAGCTAGGATCAGAATTTGGTCCTGTACCTGCAATTGGAGTTCTCCACCGTCCGATTCCGCACGGACACGGTGATGTCGCACGCGGTGTACGTCACCATGTGGTGCTTGAGCACCCCGAGCACGGTGACCCTCCCGGGGATCGTCGTCTCCGTGGCGAAGGGCACCTCCCCGGCGACCACGTCCGCGTAGAGCGCCGCGTCCCCGGCGAGTCGCCCCGCGAGCAGCGTGAGCTCCACGTCCGTGCGCACCTTCCCGCGCGGCGCCACCTCCCCGGCCGGGATCGACGCCGCGCCCACGAGCGCGCCCCGGTAGTAGAGCTCGGCGTCGCCCTCGCCGTACCGGAACCCGACGCGGTTCGGGTTGTAGGCCGTGATTGCGAGGTCTAGGGTTAGGTTGAGGTCGACGCCGAGGTCGGGCACGTCGAGCGCGATGCGGAGCCCCGCGAGGCGCACGTAGTCGACGGTGGTGACGGCGTGGCGGGGCCGGAATACGGTGAGGGCGAGGACGACGAGGACGAGGGCGAGGGCGAGGAGCGCCGCGACGGTGAG
Source organism: Ananas comosus (assembly GCF_001540865.1). NCBI lineage: Eukaryota > Viridiplantae > Streptophyta > Magnoliopsida > Poales > Bromeliaceae > Ananas > Ananas comosus. The sequence goes on along the minus strand of NC_033624.1, from coordinate 13,096,232 downwards.
GAGGGCGCAGCGGCGGAGGAGGAGCGTGGCGCCGCCTCGGCAGTGGCGGTGGCGGTGGCGGTGGCAGTAGTCCTTGCTCGCGGAGTCCATGGGCGAGGAAGAAGAAGAAGAAGATGGGAGCGGCGGAAGTCGTTTTCCGGAAGGTGGAGTTCCATTGCTGGGGAGGAGGATGCGGAGGGGAAAAGTAAAGCGAGAAGAGAGCTGAGTGCGGGGAAAAGCTGATGCGATCCTCGCAGGCGGTACGTTGTCCCTCACATGAAATCGCTGTCTAGTCCACGACTACCACGTTTCTTAGGCTTTACCCTAAGAAACCCCAACATAAAAACTACTATTTGGATTAATTTCATAGAGGTCCCTACAAATATATTAAATTACAAACATATTCTTATAAATTTTAATTTTCATATATTGTCCCTATAAAAGTCTTAATATTTTCAAATATGTCCCTCTAATTTATTATCGTTAAAATATTATTTATTTTGTAAGTGAAATAATTTTTTTGCTATTACAAATATATCCACTGTTAATTACAGAGGAGTAAAAAGTTAATTCACTTCATTAACTAATCAAGGTAAAATATTTAACCTATGATTAACTAAATTTTTTTAAGGACTGTAAGAGCAATATATAAAAGTCGAACTTTATAGAAATATATTTGTAATTCATTATATTTGTAGGAACCTATACGTATTTTTTCCTTTTTTGTTTTTGTTTTTTTTTTTTTTCTGTAGAGCTCGAAGCTTGAACACCTCATTATAAACTTGCAAGTTGGGGTACAAATTGCTGGCCTCATAAATTAATATCTTACAAATTCATCACTAGCTTTGTTGATGATTGTCGGTGGTCTATTTAGTTAAATAAATAAACAGTAAAGATATCATTCACCTTCAAATTAATTAAGAAAGAGTTCTTTTTGTTGTAATATGTTTACAACTTATTGTAGGAAGTAATTACTGCATGTAAAAGTATTCCAATGTATCGTAGGTATTTCTTAAATAGAGTTCAATTTATAAAATGTCCTATATATATATATATATATATATATATATATATATATATATATATATATATATAATCCTAAACTACAACACTTATTCTGAATTGACCTAACATTATTATTGCTTCTATAAGCAGGTATTTTATTTACGCATTATAGTTACAAGTCGTATCAACGTAAGATCAGTTTAATTTTTAACTTATCTAAGGTAAAAAGAAATCAGTGTGTTGGGTGGTCTATTGCTCCAGTCCAGTACACCCGGTCTAGGGAATAGTGGCCATCATGAGGTGGTGCGTATTTATTGGAAGGAGTATGGTAAGTTACGTTGTTCCCGAGGGGCATCTTCGGGTACGCGTAGCGTCGGGTAACGGATGGGTTTGGTAGTTGTTCGAGTTGGGTGAGCTGCGGAGATTGGTGCGGAGAGGGTCGGTGGTGGGGCGGTACAACTGTGCAAGTGAGTTGGACGCGTGACACGTGGCACCACCATGGATAGGACAAACGGTGGTCAAAGTGGGAGACATCCACCACTTAAATATTGCCACGTAGCAACTTAAATATAAAAAAATTCCACACAATATTTAGGCCTCAATTGATATCATTGTCTTTTTTTTAAAACAAAAAAAATTAATTTTTTTATATGAAATAGTGTAGGAACTAATAGTATATTAGGGTTTAGGGTTTAGGGTTTATTACTCGCAATCCCTACATCTAAAATATTTGTTTAGCCATAAAAGTTGAAAATCTTGAAGCAGGGTGGGCAATCTATCTGGCTGTTCGCGAGCCAGATCGTATTCGGTTCCAAATAAGATCGAGGATAATCAGCCATTTAATAAATGAGCCAAATGCGAGCTGAATTTTTCAACCCGAAATATTAACTAAGGGAACACGAGCTGGGTGAGCTCACTTCTATTCGATTCGTATAGCCCAAGCCAACCCAAATGTAAAGACACCCTATATTTTGTGAATTTTCTTTATTAGATTGGGATTCCAATTTTTCTAATTTTCTTTAACTTTTTAACTAATAGTATGGCTGACAATCTAACTTATTGTTCGCAAGCTGAGCTCATATTCGGCTCATTAATAAACAAGCCGAATACGAACTGAACTTTTCAGCTCAATAATTTAACAATCTAGCTCCTATTCAGCTCGTTTAATAAACGAGCGAACACGAACCAACCCCAGCTCGCATGTGTTCGGTTCGTTGACGGCCCTACCCGAAATCAACTTCTTTTTCTTTTAAGAATTTTTTCCCCAAATAAGTTATCATCCATCACTTCAGCCCAATAAGTTTTTGGGCTTCGTTGGGTTTTGGGCCTTTAATGTTTTTTTGTTTTTGTGGGGGGGGGGGGNGGGGGTTATTTCCATTTCTTGTATCAAGGCATAAAGAGTGGGGGCTCTTTAACTGGATCATTCCGTTTCCTTTGGTTGTTTTTGTTTTAAGCTCAGAAAAAAACAGGGAGTTATTTTAGCCAGTTCAGTAGGAATTTTAATACACTCAACAACAATTCCATTTATTTTGAGAGGCGCCAGAAATGAATCAGGATCTTATTTCAAGTTATCTCTATCTTTCAGCGATCTCTATAAACCTTACAAATTTCAGATTTTAACACGAACTAGGAAATAAAGTTGTGAATCTTAGCACGTTAGTTGCGCACTATTTGAACGCACGACCATCTTATTCAGCACGTATCTTTTATTTGTTCAAAAAAAAATATAGTATTTAGTATACGAAGAGTATAATCAAATGTCAGAACAATCATACCATATTAGGCTTTAAAGTCATTTAATTTCCGTGGCATAAAAAATGTATTTAAATAAATTCTCTTGACATCCAAGCAGGCCCATCATCATAGTTTTAATCTTTATATATGAACACATGAATGATTCAGAAAGAACTGCATTTCCTTAAAATCTTGTAGAGAAATAACTAACAGCTTGGATTTTGCAATTGCTCCATTTCAAATACATCCAATCATGTGAACACTAGTTGGTTGATTTTTTTTTTTTGACTCTATAGTTCTTTGTTTTCAGCTGTAGCTTCTTTCCTTTCTGCAAATTTGGACAGTGATATGACATCTTCTAAATTTAATGAGAACAGCAATACTGACAAACTGCAACCAAATGAGTCAGCTAAGCTCTGATTGATCTGGCAGCCTATGACTTTGAGCCATGTTATTCAATGCTGCTGACAAATTTTTTTTTACAGAAATGCTGTTCAGGTATAACTATTTACGGTTCGAAAAATTTTAATGTTTTGCCACAATATAATTGAGCATTTGAGCCATAAACTCTTTACTTGTTAAACTTATAATTTTTGTTTCTTATATTGAGAAACTGTTTCAAAAGTCAGACCTGGTATATATCCCACGAAAAACATCCAAAATGATAATAGTACAACTAGGCGATGGAACTGTAATAAAATTTCAATTTGGCTCTTAAACTTTTAGGTTGATATTTGACACTCAAAAATTTTGAGAGTCCTTTACTTTGGTTTTCGCTTTAGAGGAAAGATTATTTATCCACGTGCCCGCCGAAACTTTTCTTTGTTGTTCATGGGGATAAGTATAAGACGAAGCGTACGTATTTAGAAGTTTTGAGCATCAAAATGAAATTAGTATAAAAGTTTAGGGACTAGTAGCGCAATTCACCACCAACCTGATCCGTCATTGTTATTTTATGTGAAAATAAACAATATACAATAAAAAAAAAATGCTTCTTGTACACTTAAAAAACAAAGTGTAGCTCTTGGACCTTTTATTTTGGAGTTGATAAAAATCCAAATAATTTTTAGTACAGATAAAAAAAGGTTGATAGAGTAAGTAGAGTAGTAATGGTCTTGAAATTGAGTGAATGTAAGATATACACTCTACTTTGAAACGTATCTGTAGCATTACTCTACAATCAAAGACCTTCACGTTACGCACAAGTACAAGAACAACATAAAATTGCATATGATCTCCCCGATCGCTTAGGTCTAATACCATTTTACGTTGTACAACAAGATCGCCTTAAGGTATAATTTATTATTTTTTCTGCTGTAATCTTTTCCAGTTCCACATGCTAATACGGACATTCGATCAAAGGACGACTTAGATCACGTTGCAATAGCGAGTAGGAAAACAAAATTTTTTTTTTTTTCAGATGCCTTATTTTGATATAAATATATNCCTTATTTTGATATCAATATACCATATTATTTTTTATTAGATCTTTTCTGATTTTATACGACACAATATAATCAATTTGAGATGTGTCGTATTTGAGGGGTTTGATGATCCTCTGAAACACAGTAGCAAGCAACCGACCTTTCTTTCTGTTGGCTATTTATTATTGGACTAAGATAGGTCCAACTTTGTGTCCCATGATAATAGGTCAAGAGATTAATAAGTTGAGTTCGGTGAGCCTAATAAGTTGAGTGGATGTACAGTCCATAAGAGATTTAACGGCAAGAGGTCCAACAATAGATCCAACATTTAGATGGATTGAGTCAGGTTGAAGCCCGCGAGCGCTGTGGCTGAGTCCTTAAGTGCGACAGATGCATCCTTCCTATACGTAATTTTGGGATAGTTGGTTAGCGCTTACTGTCCATAAGTGGTATAAGAGTTAGTGGCGCGGGTTCGATTCCCACATGCTACATTAACTGTCCAAGTTGGACTAAAATAGGCCCAACATTCTGTTTCGTGATAATAGATCCAGAAGACTAATAAGTTGAGTGGTGGTGCGGTTCACAAGAGACCTAACGCTAAGAGGCTCAACAACATACCCAACATGTAGGTGGGTCGAGTCAAGTCGAAGCCCGCGAGTGCTGTACGTTCTTCTTATCAGCATGTGCTTTTGGAATAGTTGATTAGCGTTTAGATTCGAACTTTGTGCAGCTTCCCTTGCATGCCCACCACGTACTCCTCTGCTTCTTTTCCCCACAACCCAGTCATTGTTGGCTTTTGGCTTTTAGCTTTTGCTTTTACCCACCGCACTTGTATAGTGCTGTTTAGTGTCCACCCTCGTACTGCAACAACTACTGTTACTAGCCGTTACCTCTCACAGATTTTAAAAAGAAAAAAGAAAAAATAAAAGAAAAAAGCAAAATTTTTTTAAAAAAGGAACGAGATCAATCAATCGATCAGCTTCTGGATTCATCATTTTTATCTCCTTTCCCAGTTTCTGGGTTGGTGTGGAGTATTTATTGGTTTCAAAGCCAAGTCTTTTTATTTGGCATTGTTTGCTGCCAATCCAAGCTAGAGTTATACTCTTGTTGAGTGACTTTAATATATATGTACTTTTTAGGTAGAAAAAAAGTTGGTAAAAATCTACATAACTTATGTGAATTATTGATCATTTTGAATCAGTTATGTAATCTTTCAAAAATTTACTATCTAATTTTTTAATTTGTTTGGTTTGAGTCGATTGGCGATATATACCTTGATTTTAAATTCTGAAAGTATTGTTTATTTTTTTAGGTTTAGTTAGTATGCTTTATATAATTTTCGTAATTATAAATTCATTACAGCAAATAATTAGCTTAAATTTTAAAGTCAATGCATTTTTGATCGACTTAAATCAAACAAATTAAAAGGTTGGATGATAAAATCAAAATTTTAAAAAATTACATAGTCGATTCAAAATAATTCATAGTCTAGATAAGTTTTGTTTTTTTTACCTTTTTTTTACCTAAAAGGTTTGGATTTTTTTTGTGTGATTTATAATATATATTATTTATAGAAGCAACTAAAATATTTTTTTATCGTTTTTTCTCGTAACTCTACAGATCTTTCTAGCCACAAATCACAAAAAAAGAAAAAGAGCTTTTCACGGTCATGGTTGCAAAAAAATTCGAAAAAGAGTGTCCGCATCAGAATTTAAACCACTATTCTATATTAAAGAATGTGAAACAGATATAGTCCTCTAAAAATTTAAGCTTTTTAGACAATAATATTTTTTAAATACTTTTATAGTCAACGCTAGCTTTTTCTCACGTCTGAGTTCAAGACAAAATGCTTTGATATCATGATAGAAAATAAAAAATAATCATAATTCTCCAAAAGCTTAAATTTTTAGAGAATTATGTTTCTAAATATTTATATTCAACATCTTTCTGCAAATTTTGTCAATCATCTAATTAAAATCTTTCATATAAACATATCGGTAAAATATTTTAAAATTCGAATACAGGTATAACATTACTCTTTCACAATATAATTTTTTAGAAAAATATAGCTAACTACCCACTTTGTTTATTTTTTTTTAAATATAGAAATAAAATTAAGTAGAAATGTGAAGTAGTTAGACTTCGAACTTAAAATCTCGCAGCGGCCCTGACTCTCCCAACTTTTTAAAAATTATATAAAAAACTCTATTTATGGTATAGTAAAATTTAAAATATTATAAATTTTAGTCGCCAAAGACATATAAAAAATTTTACTATAATTTATTTCAAACGTACTTTTAAAATAAATATATTATATAGGCCCTAGTATGGTGGGTTACTCTATTATGATATTATTAGGACTAAATTACAAAAAAAACCCTCTATAATTCTTTTTTTTTTTTTCTCTCTAACTTTCAAAAATCTATATTTTACTTTTTTAAAATTTTAAAAATATTTTTAGAAAAGTATGACATTAATGGAGAGGGTAAAATAATTAAATTGTTCTTACATCTTTTATAAGAAAAATTAAATTTTTAATATATTTCTATTATTTTGAAGAGTATTTTCAGTATAAATTATAAGAAATTAACGGAATAGTGATGGAATTCTGATAAAGGGGGGACTAAATATAACAACTTGAAATGTTCAGAGGGTAAAATATAGGCTTTTGAAAGTTAGAAAAAAAAATCAATATTTATAAAAAAATTTTCTATAATTTAGCATATTATTAGATATATAGTGGAGATATAATTAAGCTGCTGAAATAGTGTATATACGAGTGTAATAATTCGTGCGATAAAACAGATAGATAATAAGAGAAAAAAATAAAAAACAACAACAAAGAAAGAGATAATAACGATAAAAGCAACAATGATAAGAGATGGGATTCATCTTACCGATGAAGGAAGGTAACAACCAAAAAAAAGTGGAAGAGGAACAGCTCGGTCTAATGTAGAGATGTGATTCGGTTTAGTTTAAACAAGAAATGAGAAAAATCCGGTTTGGTTTAAGCAAAGAAAGAGATTATTAACATGCGGAGGACTTGAGCCGGTTTGAGAATCCCACACTCAATAATGATTGGTTCGGTTCAAGCAAAAAACGAGAAAAATTCAGTTCGATTCAATCGAAAAAAAGAAAATTTTGATTTTGTTCAAGTAAATAAAAAAAAATGTAGAAAATTTAAGTTGGTTTAGGGTGAAATTAACTCATAATCAATAATAAATTTTTTTTTTATCATATAGTAAATTTAGAGGCAATGTTTGGATTAGGAATAAGTGGAGCGATAACCCCTTATCCCTCCCTTTATACCCAAACACAAATTTTTTATCCAAGAATAGTAATTCTCGATTATCTAAAATAATCTGATATAACTATCCCTACCAAGTCACCAACACCTCCATTTTCTACATATAACTATCCATTATTTTTCTTATTCCATATTATCTATTTAAACATTATTTTCATCCAAACACTATTTTTTTTATCCCATATTTGTATCTATTTTTGTAATAATTAGTTCTTATTTATATCCGAACCAAATGCTACCAGAAAAGAATAATGTACATAGATGTCATGCGTAACATAGTGGGATAGTCGGATAGATATGGACTTGGGAGAAAAGCGCTTCGTCTCAACGCGCACGAGAAAGCAAGCATGTGCTGCAGGACAAGCAACGTGCGAGAAAAGTTTCGGACAGCCCACATGCGCCCTCTAATCTAATGTTGTTATTCTTCGATAACACGCAAGAAAGGCTGGCTCATTTGTTGATTGGATCCTCCTCCGAGTGCTCCATCAACAATCAACACTAGCTAGTGACGCTAATTAATAATTAATTATTATTATTATTATTACTTAGTACGTGAGTTTGGTTAATTTTGAACCAAATTATTATTAGATTTTTCACCTTTTCTCTTTTTCCCCCCCCTTTTTTTTTTTTTTTTTTTTTTTTTTTTTTTTTTTTTAGTTTCAGACCGTTGTGCGGATGCCAATAGGTACGAATATATGTAATTTTACTCGAACTTACTCAGATTCGAATGAAAATGGTTTATTTGATACCAAATCTGCATATGAATGTGATTTCGCATATGAATAAGTATAGAGAATGAAAATCTGACGGAATGAAATTTGGATATGAGCTTTGTCTATATCTACCTGAATCCGAACTTGATCTGAATCCAAGTTAATTTTAAAATTTAAAATTTAAATTTTAAATTTTATTCGAGTTTTATAGTCACATTTTAAATTTCATGGTTTGCCAAATATGATCGTAAGGGTAATTAAGGAATAGACTACAGTTTATTATTAGGATTATTAAATTTTATCAAATAAACTAAACATAATAATTTTATATATACTGTAATTCAGCATTATATTATTATTGAATTAAATCAAAAATGATAATGCAGTTTCATTAGTAATCTGATACAGAAATTTCAAATATCTGATTATGTCGAAATAACTTGTAATATTATATAACTCGAACCGGACACATCATGAGGGTATTTGTTGCATTACCATTCACTCTAATAGATATTATCCATAAAATATTAATTAATAATAAAATTATTTTTATTTTATATTAAAAATATAGAAACAATTTTTTAAATTAATTGTCATTTAAAATTATTAGTAGAATTAATTAAATATAAATTCCACGTCAAAAAAAAAACTGTCCGATCCAACGGTTGGGGACCACGCGCCGCGGTCCATGTTTGCCCACTCGCGCACTATCTGACTACCGCGAAGCGGGACATTTCGGTCAATAAAATAGCATGCAGGGGCATTTCCGTCCATTTGACAAAAGCGCATCCGAACCAGGGGTAAAACCGTAAATACGACAACGATACAGTTACCGATGCGTCATCCGAGCTCCGCCATTTATACTCCTCTTCCCCCACCTCCACTCCCACTCCTCTCTCTCTCCCTCTCTCTCTCTCTCTTTCTCTCTCTAGAATCTTCTCCTTCACTCTTCGTAGGAATCGATTCGACTCCGAAGAGAAGCGAAAGCGACCTGCTAGGGTTTCGACCAGATCTGGTAATCTCGCGCCGACTCGCTCTTGGGGTTTCGCGATTTATCCTGTTTTTGATGCTGTTTTGGAGGTGTCGGTGGGGGGGTTTCCCTTTTTGGTGTGTGATTTTGGTAGATGTCTCGTTTTTGCGGAGGGATTGGGCAATGTGCGTTAGATCTCAGGGGTTTCATTTGGTTTGATTTGGTTGTGGGATCTGGTGGTTGGTTTTCTGTTAGATTTGGGGTGGAAAGGAGGCATCTTGATGCTTCGTGATGTTGGATTCTTGGATATTTTAGGTTTGTTTGGCTCGGATCGGCGAGTTTAGAGGTGTTGGATTAGGAAAAGGTTTCTCTAATGCTACATCTGTTTCCTTAAATACGCGTGCCTGGATTTTGGTATTGAGATAATAAAGATCTGAAGGTTGTCTTGGCTAGAAATTTAGATGATGTTATCATTACTTTATTTTTTAATTTCAAATCATTTGGTTTTGGGTTTTCTTGGGTCTCTGAAGTGGGTATCTGTAAGTTTGAGTATGCTGCAATCAAGTCTTTTAAACAGGAAATAAAAAGAGTGTAACTTGCTTTTGATTGTAATTTGTAATATCCTTTGTAGCGTCTGATTGTTAAAATCCTTTCCCAGGATGTTTGATTGTAACATGCTTCATCTTTGGTCTTCTGGGGTATTAAGCAAAATAGATTCCAGAATATAAAAGTCACTCTGAATTTGTAGAATAGATTCTTGGTGCAAGTTCTTGGACTGTGTTAGGATCAATAAGCTCAAATATTTTCTGTGGTTAATTTTCAAGATTCTCGTATTGAAGTTATTGAGTTAACCTCTGTAATTATCTTCTTTTCCTCTTGGTTGCTTTTGGAATCATTAAAATAGCTAAATCATATCACATACTTGTTAGTACTTACCATGTCACAAATAGTTTAATGATTTAGGTGCATATATCTAGAAAAGTAAGTGCAATTATTTTTTTTTTCTTATATGTTGTTGTTTTTGTTGGTCTGAGGATTTACATATATTATTTTCATATAGTCACCCTGAAGTGAGACTATTTTGGAGACAGCTCAGAAGAGAATTAAAATCTTCAAGAGTTTTGCACATTACAAAATGGAGGGAGAGATAGATGTAAATGCAAAGCTCGATTATGCCTCTTTCCAGATATCATCAACCCAAAACAGGTGAGTAATAAAATACTAGATGTTTGCTAAATTGATATTATTCTCTTGCCACTATACCTCAATCTTGTTGCTTTGATTACACCGTCTGCAATATTGGAGTACATGAGTAGCTCCATCTGTATATCTATATGAGTTTTACTATTTGCTCGGTTATGGCTATGCTGAACTCAACCACGTTCTTTTCCTTCTTTTTCTTCTTTTACAAAAATGATGCACAGGTATGAGGTGGTTATTTGCAGTAAAGGCAGAACAGAAAAGCTTGCATCTGGTTCTCTTGATCAGCTATCGCAGTATTTATTAGAAGCAAAACAATTTCAGTCTGATTCATCAAATGGCACCTTTATTTTAGAACCAAAGCGAGCACTTCGAGGTTCATCTTGGTTCAACAAATCCACCCTTGCAATGTAGGTGCAATGGAAGGCATTCTTTGATATGACTACACTTTGTTTTACTGGAATGAATGCTGATAAAAGTTTTTCCTCTAGATTTTTACATATTGTTGGCTCCCCTGAGGCTTTATTATCAGCCAGTGGAACTGTAAGCGAGATGTCACAGTTGGAGGAAACTAGGAAGTTCCATCTTTCTCTTTATTCTAAGGTAGAGCGACTTCTCTGAAGTTTAAATCGTTGTCTCTGGAACCTTATTTATCTGAACTCATTAATAACCAGATATTTGTTCTTTATCAGGACGATTTGAACCACGTGGATGTTGGATTAGCAGGTACATGTGAGTTATCTATTTTATTGGATATTTAGACTTTTTCATGGTTTGTCTTCTAATTTTAGTTAAATAATTTGCCTTTTTTGGGGACTGTCTAAGATTATGAGATTCTGGCAATAATTGATGGACTTATGACATAGAAAATTTTCCATCATCTCGGATGCGGTGTGGCTATTTGTGACTTAAACTAGAAGATTGTTCCCACTAGCTTAGTTTAGCAATGTTGCTGATGGATGCTCTTATCGGCAGTTGTCTTATAGATTTTATTGGTTTGTTTATGTTTTATCAGACAACAGTGTTGGCAAGCTTTTAGATGTGTGCCTCTATTCTAGTCTGGTATAGCTAAAAGTTCTCAGTATATCGATTGTTCATGCATATTTTGTTTTGTTTAATAGTGCTTTTTAGTTTCTGCACAGAAGGAAATATGCTTTACTCAACTCATACTAATATAACGTATAATTTTTGATAAGTTACATACTTTTATAAAAGATTGAGAACAGTGACAATTTTTTCCTATATTTTCCATATCGATCATCTTTTTGTGTTTAAAATTGCAATACTAGTGCTCAGTGTTGTAGTTCTATTCTGTAACAGGTGGCTTGTTGAAAGACATAAGAGTGACTGAACAGGTAATTGCCATTTCTTCAAACTTCCATTTTCTAAATATTTTAGCTGCTAAGGGTTCATTTGGTGTAATAATTTTCAGATGAGAGGCGAAACAATTTCTTCGGATGCTACAAAGTAACTATTCTCTCATTTATCTTTTTTTCCCCTTCAGTTACCATTTTTATGTCCTCCTATCCACTCATTTTAACAAGATGACAACTGTCAGGAATGAATTGCTTCAAGCATTGGAGTTGAGATTGACAGCATTAAAAGAAGATATGGTGACTTCACTCAATCGAGCGGCTGGTTCCATTTTGTCCACCAAGCACATCTCTGATCTAATTGCATTTTCTCAGCATTTTGGAGCTATGGAATTACGGTATCTTTTCCCTCCCTGGCAATGTTACTCCCTGGAGAAATTTTGTAATAAATGGAATGTTAATATGTAGATTCGTGCTATTTAATAGGGCTAGTCAAATGTGTTTTTAGGCAGTGTCCTGCGAGTCATCCCATATACATTGATTACGTTGTTCATCCTATGCTAAGAAGCTATTAAGATAAAAATGAACATGACAGATCAAGAGAACTCCGTATCTCCTACAATCTTCTAATTGCATTCATCTTCAAACTAATGATTGAAGTTTATCTGGAATAGTTTTGCAGACTTGATTATTACTTTTTAGCTTCCCTCAATTCTGATCCATATTGAATTTATGCATTCTAAATTATCTGCGTCTTTCTCTTGTTGAGATTTCTAGTACAATCCAGTAATTTAATCCTTTCTATTTCTTATATGTAGGAATTTGTTGGCGAACTATCTGGCGATGATCTCTACCAACCAACCTGCAGAACTATCACGTGGACCGTTACAGCTTTCTTATGATTCGAAAGAAATGAATGAATATCCATTAGAGACTTCTCAGTCATATTCACAAGCTGGTAATGCTGAGCATGTTGTTATCTCCCCAGCAAAACTTGCACAAGTTGAGCGTATGAGCCCAACAGAGAGCGGCGAGTCTTCTGACTGGAGTGATGAAGATCAAAGAGCTGTCGAAAGAAGCCGTTCTTTTGTAAGAACTGCACCACACAGAAGATCAGCCTCTCCAATGAGACGAATCCAGATTGGTAGGTCTGGATCCCGTAGGTCAACAGCTCTTACCATTAAGAGCCTTAATTTGTTCCCTGCAAGAGAAAGAATTTCCATTAACAGGGATACTGATGGCGACAATGAAAATGGTGACGAAGAATTTGAACTGTCTACAAAGAAGCCTGAGAGCACAGTCAGAATGATGAGCGTCCGAGATGCAATCAGTCTCTTTGAGAGCAAACAAAAGGATCAGAGTTCAGATACACAGAAAAGAGCCTCGGGAGATGCATCTAACAGTACTAATAAGTCTGTATTGAGAAGGTGGAGTGCAGGTACAAGTGATTCTTTGGCACATCGGTCACAGGAAAGACGCTTAGATGCTGCTTCTGAAAGCACCTCCTTTAATCTACTTCCTGAGGAAGAGGAGAAGAAAGTAGTCGAAGTGAATGTCGAATCTGCTGCTCCAGAAAACAGTTTGGACCCACCTGAGATTGTGAAATCCCAAGTTGATATTTGCCCTCCAATTAGTAGTCCAATGGATTTAGTGAATTCACAACAGGAGGAAATTGGTGGTCGATCAACCGGTTCAGCTGAATGGAACCGCCAGAGAGAAGCTGAACTTAATCAGATGCTAATGAAAATGATGGAGAGTCAACCCGGCAAGCACAGAGACATTAATGAAATCTTTGATGAGCCAAAAGGAGATTTCTATGCTCCGTACAAGGAGAAAAGAGATGAGAAACTTAAAGCTGAGAGCGTAGGAAAGCAAGCAACAAAGGAAGCACGAAATAAAGTTCTACAGAAAACTCTTGGGCAAAGAAAAGCAGAGACGGCCATAAAAAAGGACGATACTACTAGAAAGAATATATCGTTGACTCATTCCCAAAGAGCATGGCGAAACTCAGCTCCACCTGTCTTATCCACGAAGGAGGCTTCAAAAACAGCTGCACCCAGAAGGCCTTCTCTAAATTCTCCATTGCCGCCAGCTGCACGTAGTTCAAGGTCATCAGTACCGTCACCAAAATCAATGGGAGTTCAACCACATAAATCCTATACTGGTTCCATTTCGACGCGTCTCAAAAAGACGCAGACATCACCTTCCTCAGTTCAGCCTAGTCCCAAAGCAGAGAGATCTACACAGCAAGTAAAAGCCAAGAGAGGAACTTTGACTCATAACAAGCCAGCCATTGAAGGCAGAGGAGATCCGAAGCTGAGTGCAGGGACAAAATCTAGAAATGCGAAAACTGTAAATAAACCAGCTTTGGATTACGACTCTAATGCGACAGCAAATCCAAAGTTCTCGAGCAGAGTCACAAAGAAGAGCAGTGGCATACCAGTTGAACAAAAGACCTTATTGAGAAAAGGCGCTGGAACTGGTCCTGCAGTATCCCCTTCTTTAGGCAAAAGCAAAGATTCTTGAGCTGATGATTCTCACAAAACCGATGCTTCTGTCACAACTAAGGCAAATACTAAGGTATCAGAGATTGTTCTTGCTCAAACAGCAAATGTTGTTGATGCAAATTTACAAATTTCACTATATAATGACTTGAATATTCAAATGACAGAGATTCTGGACCAGAGTTTAGCTGCATCAGAAGATAGGCTTGGATAAGGAGCTAGTCAAAGTTTCTGCAGCTGAGATCCAACAAGATTACAACAATACCGGCATCTCCACATCTGCATGGGTGGAAGTCGAACATCACGGAGTTCCTTTTTCATGTGAAAATGGCTTGTTAATTAATGCTGTTTCCATGGGGGTCGCACCAATTTCATCAATAATCCCTGGGATCCAACATTCACAATCGCAGATGGTTGAAGCTGACTGTAATGAACCGGAAATCGTTGAGTGGGGAAATACATAGATTCCTCCTTGATCTATCAGAGAGATGCTCCCCAAGGATTGAGGAGGCTGTTGAAGTTTGCCCAGAAGAGTAAGTGAGAGGCAAATGTGACTGATTTGGTTGGCCCATGTATTTTCTCCAAAAGAGAGAATGATCTCCAGGATTCTAAAGGTGCAAATATGAAGAACTTGGGCTCGTTATCAGGGCAAAGCTTCCCAACAATCAAAGGGCAATGGTTGTCAGAAGACCCTGTTGAGTGGAAATTTTGATTGTGGAAATTTAAGCGAGAGGGAGATTGACATCTGTGGGATGCATGAGAACTTATCAGGTAAATGCTCATCATTTTGCATTAAATTTGGGCTTTCACTGTTAGTGTATATTGTTCATCTTTCCAACAAGCATTCTGATCCATTGAAAGGCTGTACGTATCATATTTTCCTTTAGCATTCTTAGGATTACAACACCTTTGCGAACCTCATGTCGCACATTAGTCCTACATCCGAAGATGTTTGGGATTAGGGAAGTAGGGAAGTACTTTATAAATATGAAGATTAACATGATAGTGCTTGAAACTTGGGCTTATGCATTTTGTGCTACATGTATAAGACTTGCTCCTTCAAGTTATTTGCTAGGCCAGTCTACCCCTAGTTGTACCAGTATGTGTGGCTACTTGACTCCGCATCCTAAGTGTTACCCTCGATCAGATGGAAGATAGAAGCCCAAGTGCGACGGCAACATCATACGATAGCCAAAATCCTACCTGGACGTGTAATGGAAGGTTACAGGTGCAAATCCCACTTATAAGGATGTTAGAATTAAAATGGGGAAGTTTTCAGGCTCTAGTAATCCCACATCTGATGATTGCCTGGAAAAATAATTGGTCTATATTCCTGGACAAACTTGGGCCCAAGTATTTTGAGCCTTGTTCTACTTGCAAATAATTGTTGGCTAGGTTTTCGCCAGCGCACTTTCTGTTGGGTTACCTTTGGCAAGCCCCAAGGTCCAATATTTACAAAGTTTTAGCGCACGGAGCATCACAAACAGAGATGAGACGGACCAGGCGGCCCATCAGAAGAGAATGTAGGGCGTAAGGACTGAAAGTTGACCAGCGGTTAAAGAGCCTACTTAAAGGTACATTTTCTCCCTATATGGTTTTGCTAAATTAGAATCATTCTGCAGCGCAATCCGCTATCTGCTTCAGTTCATTATGTTATGAGATGTTGTGGGAATCGCATGCTCCCTCACCTAAAGTTCAGCTACATTCCACTGAAACTATGTAAAAAATCATCTCCTTTTTTTTTTTAATGTGTTAGCCCCTAGTTTCAGCTTCATTAGTCTTATTCAATCTTACACTATATTCCTGAATCTTGCACTTGAGGAAAATCTGATGATCGGTGTTTCCCCTCATCGATGTCAGGTGTGTAGATGCCATCTCTGTTTCAAAAATTGATGCACTATCCGGTTTTCGCTGTTGTTTTGCTAAAAAAAACTGGTTATATCGTTGTTGGCTCTTACTGTGAAAATGTAATGTATCATACCTAACCTAGGTAAACACTTCAGCACATTTTCATGGTCTTTTATAATGTATCATACACCCTCGGTTGATCTTGTGTATTATGCACAACCCATTTTCTAAGTAAGTTATTTAACCCCCACCAGGCCCCGTCTCCTGAGTAACATATGTTGTTTCGTTGGGTTTCTAGAAAGTGTTGTGTTGGTGTAGTCGCCTCAAACTCTCTCTGCGGCGCGCGCACAAACACACGCACAAAAAACAACCAAAGAAAACATTAGCTATAAACACAGAATGTAGCTGAGCTATAGGCCATTTTGAGTTGGTTACATAATTTTTTAAAATTTTAATTTTACTATTCAATTGTACTAACATTTTATCTTCAAATTTTGAATTTGTTGTTTATTTTTATAAGTTTAGTAAGAATATTTTATATAATTCTGACAACTAATTAAACATTTGAAAGGTCTGATAGGATAGCAAAATTAAAATTTTGAAAGCTACAATAGCAAAATTAAATTTTATTCGGATAGGCATATATAGAAATTTTAATAAAATGTTCTTAAAATTTATTTTATGAGACACGAAGTAGGTATTTGCCAGAGTCAAAGATCGAATAAGATCTAAAAGCCGAGCACTTTCTTAAAATTTCCAAACTTCAGGGGGTTTTGCCTTCAAACAACCAACTTTATTCTGGTTTACATTTTATACACACGGGAACGTAGGAGGAATTAAACTTGTCAATGCATCATTTGATAGTATGTCTCAGTTGCTGTCGACGACTTCTATTAAGGTCGGTTCATAGTCACTCGGGGCGTCGAACCCATGGAGATTCATCACTGTCGCAGCAACGTTGGCGAGGCTGGCGTTCCGCAAATCTTCCCGGAACCTCACGCCTCGTCTAAGCCCGGGGCCTCCGATCGCAACCGGAACCTATTAAGGTTTTGTTTGTTAGACGATAAGGAGATTAGAATGCCAAGTTCCTTTAAGGAAAAAACGTACAAAACTTATTTGAATTACGGATCAAACTCTAATTACTTATTTTAATAAATTTATAGTTGCGAGAATTATATAAAGTATACTAACTAAATCTTGTAAAGATAGGTGTCACATATAAATTTTAAAAGTCAAAGCGCGGTTAAAAGACTCGAGTCAAACAAATTAAAAAAAGATGAATAGTACAATCAAAATTTTGAAATGATGGATAGCTAAATCAAAATGATTCATAATTCAAATAGGTTTGTACGTTTTTGCATTCTTTTAATGAAATATGCAAACGAGAAGCTAGAAATAAGGAGATCCCAGCAGTTTCAGATAGAATGATTGTATGCAGAAAGAAAGGAAGGACTTTTAAGCTTACTGGATGAAGAGTATGAGAGGTGAGCAGTTGAACATTCCCATTTTTGTCGAGCAGCGGCTTCCCAGATTTGTCTCTTTTTACCATGTCCTCGGCGTTCCCATGATCAGCAGTGACTAGATAAATCCCGCCCACTTGATCAATCGCGTCAAGAACAATCTGGGAACAAGAAAAAACAACAAAAAGAATCCCTACCGTGATGCTTTATATTGGATGTTTAAAACTAGTTCTCAACCGTTTCCTACTAAATTGATCTTTTGGGTAGTATGGCATCAGAGTCGGTCCTAAAACCCTCGGATCTTTCAAGAGGTTCTAAGTTTGGTTTCCGCTGCATACCTACTTTATTTTTTTTCTGAATTAGTGATCAAAGAAGTTATAACTAGCGAGCATCCATACACACCTTAACTGCTTCATCAACAGCCTTGCAACCGACAATCGTTGCCTTGATATCACCAGTATGACCCACCATGTCTCCATTTGCTAGGTTGACGCGGACCTGCAAATATAGGGTAGCGAAATTCAGATTTACCGCAAAAGAAATTTAAATTTCTAACAGAAAATACTTCACCTGATGGAACTTGCGACTAAGGATCACGTCCCTAGCCTTTTCAGCAATTTCCAGGGCTTTCATTTTCGGTTGCGCATTGAATGTGATCCCAGTGTCGCTTGGAATTTCGAAGTATTCTTCCATATTAGGGTTGAAATACCCGGAACGGTTTCCGTTCCAGAAAAAAGTCACGTGGCCGAATTTGACAGTCTCACTGTCAGAAAATGATATAATAGACAACTTTAGAGTGTTCATGTATCAGCAATGTATACGAAAGGAGAGCAAGAGCAGTTCACGTTTTCCCTTCAGTAAACAATGTCAGCAGTCTAGAGCTTCAGAAGTTAACGTAAAATTCTTAGCTCAATAAGCCGGGAGAATTTTACTGAAAATATGGATGCTAATAGCACTACTCAAATAACACTTCAGCGGAAATTTTAGTCAGACTAAATTGGCCCTAAGCTACAAAAGCACAAAATTCTCATATATCGAAAATCATAATACCTGCAAGCAAAAGTACGGATGCTGTTATGTACCAAGTATTCACCGGATGTTCTCTCTATCTCTGGAGGAGAAACGAGATAGTGACTTGGGAGCTTCAATTCACCATCATACTGAAGCATTCCAGCATAGTGAATCTTCGGAAACCTCACGCGCTCGAATTTGTCGAAATTCTCATACTCCAGAGCTTTAGCGATCATAACCATCCGATCGGCCCTGAAATTGAATGTCACAACGGCATCACCATCCATTATCGGTCCAACTGGTTTTCCACTCTCATCGACTATAACAAATGGAGGCAGGTACTGATCATTGGCTTTGGGATCCTCTCTAAGCTTTTTTACGGCTTCAATAGCACTTCTAAACTTGTGTGGCGCTTCACCGAGTACGTGGGCGTCCCAACCGCGCTTAACAACTCCCCAGTCATTCTGTGTAGAACATAATATGGACATCAATCTATGAAACATGTGGAGATTTCTTTCGCTACCAACTCATTTCTGAAAAGATTTTCCACCTACTATTAGAATCTTTAGATTTATCTCTATAATTCGGTACTGTTTAGTTTGTAAAGAAATCTCTAGAAAATTGAACTGAACCAACCAATGCTAACCCCTAGTAGAGAAAAAGGACAAATTTGCTTCGAATTGATTTGTAGGAAGGCAACTGTAAGTATAGTTTCCAAAAAGCATTGTGCATTAAGACCAAATCAATTTTTCAATTTTAACACAAAGTACTTCAGCATTACATATAAAACCAAAACCATTGTAATCAACAACAACAAGTAGCTGATAATTCGTAAATGTAGAGTTGCTAGTCTTACCTCATAGCGATCCATGGTAACATACATGCGGCCCCCACCAGAAGCAATTCTTGCATCGACGCCTTTCTCCCTTAACTTTGCAAGGTCGTTCTCAAGCATTTCTACAAAGCCCACACTCGTACCGTCCAGGCAATCACGACCATCTGTAATGATATGAACGCGGATCCTTTTGGCACCATGCACACAAGCACCTTTCAGGAACATCTGCAATAATATAACATCATCATTAATTGGGATTACAAAAGAAAAAAAGCTAAGTTATTCAAAGAACATGACAATTCATGCACACCTGTAGTTGATCAAACCGTGAGTGGACGCCCCCGTCGCTCAGTAACCCGATTAGATGCAAAGTACCGTTATCGAAGCATTCTTTGATGTATTTAAAGCCTTCCCCTTCATATATCTTTCCAGAGGCAAGTGCCATATCTACTAGCTTAGCACTGCAATTGAAAAAGAACTTTCACTTGGTTTGCAAAACGAAGTACAGAGAACATGCACAACAAAGAATCAAAGATATCTTTAATCAAAGATATCTTTAAAGAAGCTGCGGCATTGAGTTAAATGAAAATTTCTTCTGTACATTTCATTCTGATGAAATCTGAATATCCTTTCTGATTTGGAATGGAATGTTAAAACGATTAGAAGAACTTGGCAAAAATTTCTAATGTTAAAACAGAGCACAGTTCACCCTTGGGCATATATTCGTCCGGCGCCCAGTGCATTGTGACCAACTTCGCTATTTCCCATATCATCATCTGTAGGAAGCCCCACTGCTGTTCCATGAGCCTTTAGTAATCTCCATTTCTCCGGTGCACCCTATGATTATATAGTGCAATTACAGTATTATGCATAGAGAGGAAATGAACAGTGCTATAATATGTATACATACATGAGATGAGTATAAAATTCAAATTCAAAATAGGGAAAAATATATAAATAGTCCAGTTCTGTCCTGTCTCTAAAATTTTTCACATAAAGATCTGGTTTCCATGTATTAAAATTTCCTCGCTGACTGTAAAAATAAAACCGGAAGTTCTTTTCCTGTAAAATGACCACCAAATGGCCATTTTATTACTTTTGTAAAATGATTAACTTGTTTCAATTTAGTCGAAACAGGGTTAGAAAGGTCCCCTTACAGAGAGTCTCAGAGGCCAAGGATGAAATTACAATTTGTGAAAAACTTGAGGGAATATGTGTTTAAGTGAAAAATTCAAGGACGAAATTGCGATATTGGTCTAGAACGGGGAGTTCCATACATTTTACCCTTCAAAATATTCTCTCTGATCATATAACCATTCATATGATCAGAGGAAATAACTAACAATCTCTAAGACCTCTTAGAAGTTTTTTCCATGGCTACTGTGATTTAGCACATATGTAGAACAGTAATTTTCATAACACAAAATCACCAAATTCACGACATCAAAATTCATTTATAAGCTAATGAATACTAGTATACTACCATACTACCAAGATTATTACCACCAATTTAACACCAACTTAATAAAAGCACTGATTTAGCTTGTAGATTTCAATTGAACAGTAAGAGAATATAATAATAACACAGTAAGAAGAACAAATTTACTCCTTTTAACCATCAAATTACTTACTAATCAGATAACTTTCCCCCCTCCCCCCTTTTTTCAGGAATCAGACCCGTATAGATCACAGTACCAAATTTTACACTTCAGAGATCCATAATCCATAATACAAGAGCACATTCCATAACCAAATCAATAAAGAAAATGATCTATGCACACAAGAATCGATCAAACAAACACATATGTATATTACCTTCTTGAGCGAATCCATCGTCGGTGTCTCGGCGAGGTGAATGCAATTGAACTCATCGGGATCAGCTTCTCCCCACCCATCCAAAACCACAACTGCTACAATTTTCCCCTTCGGAAACTTCGAATTCTCCACCAACTTCCATGAGGAACCTGAGCTACCCATTTCGTCGAACACCCTAAGAGCACCATCAAAATCATCACCGAGATGAGAAAATTTACACTACAAACGCAATTTTTTCACCATTAACACGAGTAAACAGCGGGAAAAAGGTGATAAAAACGATACCTTTAAGAGTTTTCGCTAGGGTTTTGTGCGATTTGGGAGAACGGTGGAGGTGATTAGCACGAGTATTTATCGTGTTGGTTTTCTCCATGGCGACGGTGCGATCGCTCGACCGTTTGAGAGAATTGAGAATTTGAGATGCTCTACTACGCTTACCACATAACACCCCTCTCTTAAACGAAGGTGAAAATCCCCTCAACAATTTCGATTCTTGAATTTGACCCCTCCACCTCAAAATTTTTTTTTTTGGTTTACTTTTAACAGTTTATTAAGTTAAAATTTGTTAAACTTTATGGATCAATTCGCTATTACTAATTAATAAATCAATTTAGTAAAATCATTAATTTATTTAAAATCATTTCAATTTAAAAAAATTAGACTAGTCGCAGCCAATGTAATTATAGTTAGTTAAGGGGGATTTTGAGTATTTGGTGCCTTACTTTCTCGTTGTTGGGGTAGTTTTGTTGGTACGTTTTTGTGTCCATTAGCGTTTTGGTGTGTAGTTAACACAAGTGTCCGTGTTCGTGGATTTGCTAGTAACATCTAGATAGTTTGAATCACGGGGGACACGTGGCGCGTTTCCAGGAAGCTTCCATTTTTTTTCCCGCCATCGGTTTATTTATTGAGGATGAAAATGTATGGAGAGCCCCTCAACTATAGACTCGTTTAAATGAGCATCTTTTTTTTTTGTAAAAATAATACAGAATTTTCCTGAATTATATACCATTTTAAATTTACTATTCAATCTTTTAAAATTTTAATTTTATTATCTAATATTTTAATTTATTTAATTTGAGCCAGTGAACAATATTTTGACTTTAAAATTTAAACTATTTGTTTATTTTAATAAATTTATAATTACGTGAATTGCATAAAGTTATACTAACTAACCCTAAAAAATCTAAATGACGCATTTAAATTTCAAGTTAAAATGTTGTTGACCGACTTAAATCAAATAAATTAAAAGATTGGATAGTAAAATTAAAATTTTAAAAAGTTGGGTAGCTATAACTAAGAATGGTTTACGGTGCAGGTAAGTCCAGTATGTTTTTTTTTTCTCTTTTAGAGTTGAGGTTCCTCACCTTTCAAATTTTATATTTAACTTTTCGCAATTAATTTTTTTAAAAATTAATTTCTTAATTCTATTAGATATTTGTTTGAATTTTTCTAATTTTATCTGCTAAAAAATAAACAAACTATTAAATTTGATAATATTACTTGTGCATTAATAAAATTTCTAATTTAGTTGATAAAAATTATTTGATTACAAAAATTTAAAAATAGAGAAAGAACCAATCAAAGAAGTAAAAAAATTAAAGGGGTTTCCATACATTTTTAACTTATTTGTTTATTTAAAATGCTAATCCCTACACCCGGCATAGGAATACACAGCTTATACTTACATATTGTGTGGTTCAGGAATAAACAAAAATTACTTATTTACTACAACAGAATTAGATTATAGAGATATATTTTTAGAACATTTTTATATAAGTGTATCATTTATGTCAAACTTTTTTAAAAAATCTATTAAGACCTAAATCTAAAACCCAATCCAATCACAAACAAAAAGTTTCTCTACTTAACCAACCCCATCCAGCCCACTCGGTCTGATTACAAATAGAAAAGAAAAAAAAAAATTGATCACCATCTCTGGCCCCTTCTCCTCCTCCGCCGCCGCAGCCGACGGGATAAGGTTCCGGCGGCTGGAGTTCGGCCGCGAGGATCTCGCAGGGACTGTAGAGGACTACAATTGCCACATGTCTCTTTGCCGCAGGTCGTTGAAGGAGTGGGTGCCAAACATCAAGACGGTCTTATATATAGCGACCTCACATATAGCAATACCTTTAAAAAGTGTCGGTAATTTAACCAGCAACACTTTTTTTGACATGTACCAACATTTAAAAATGTCGCTATACACCTTTTTTTATTGTAGGTACAATTTAAAAAATAAGTAGGAATAAGAATAATTTCTCGTTTGGGTGAAAATTAGATTGTTTGCAGGAATAAGATAATAGTGTTTAGATGATTTGATTGGAATAGCGAGAACAAAAGTAATTATAATTTTAAATTAATAATATTTTATCTAATTAATTGCTATTAAAATATTAGTTAAAAATAATTTAATAAATTAAAAAATTATTAGCTATGAATATTGCATAAGATAATAAAAAAATATTAATGAATTAACTAATTACATTAATTATTTAATCAATTATAAAATATAACTTAACTTTTTAATTAATTAGTAAATTATTTAATTAGTTAGATGATTTGTTAAGAAAATTAATTTAATTAGTCAAAATATTAATTAGCTGAGCAATATAAATATTATTTATTAGATAAACAGATTAAATAATTAATTTTTAATGAGTTAATTAACCATAAATGATAAATTAATTGATTACTTAACTCTTTAAGCAGTAGATAATGATTTAAATATATTAATTAGATTAATTAATAAATTAATACAAAAATTAAAATTAGATTTAAATTTTAATTAAGCTTGTTCCCACTTTGGAACAAGCTTGTTCCGGTGCGAGAGTGAAATATCTGTTCCACTCTTATTTCCCATTATTCTTAATCGTGAATAACTATAACAAAAATAACGCTTGGATATAACAAAGAAGGAATAATGACTTATTTTGCTTCTTACATCTTAAACGAAGAAAAAGTTCATAAAATTTGTGGACAGTTTTAGTTAAAAAGGTTTTTTGTGATAATATAAGTGAAAAAAAATATGGGCCACATAGAAAAAATACTAGAATGTAAATTTTACCTCTATACTATAGGGTGTGTATTGCTCTTTATTTATTACTAGATACCAACTAATACAATCTTCACGAATTTTGATGCAGGGTTGAGGTTGGGTGAAGTGTCCCATTTCATAATCTAGTGCCACGTCACGCCTGAATTAAAATATTTGTTGGGCCGGATTCTTCTCGGCTTTTTGGGTTATGCTAAGTCAAATTTTTAGCCCATGTTCCATGGTTACGCTATATTTTATTATATGATAAATATGCAAAGCTACATAATTTTTATTATTATTATTATTATATAGAATTGAGCTCATATACTTTTAAAAGTATCAAGTCATTGGTGCTTATAGATTTTCGGTCTTTGAATGAATGTTTGTAGAGTTAGAATAATAGTGGTTTCTTACGATTAAACAAGTAATTTGTAGAATAGTGTAATTTAAGAGATAGATTCAGTCAAAAAAATAAATTTAACGGTGAAAAATTAATTACAAGTACGAAATATTTGGTGCTTTTAAAAGCACCATAGTGGAACTCTTATTATTTATTTATACACATAATAATTCATGATGTTTGTTTGTGTCATCGACTCATCGCTGAAACTCTTTTGTATATGAGACATTGAGGAGCAATTCCGATGGATAATCGAAATAATATATAACATATTAATGGGTTGGGAAGGATGCATTTGTATTTGGCTTCAGTTGATTTCATTTTTATTCAATAATAATTTTCAGTAAAACAAGAAGATCAACATAAAAAGTGAAAGTAGGAGTATGTCTCTAAAGTCCGTTTTGGTAATACGGTGGTTGAAAATATTATTTTTATTTTATAAAAATATATCAAAAAATGTTTTTACTTTTTTTTATACGGTAAAATTATAATTATAGTCATATTATCAAATTACGTCTAAATCAATGTCAGAATCACCAGATTTTTTTTCGGTGCGTGGAATCGATAGATTTTTTCTTTTTTTCTTTTTTTTTTTTTTGTCTGCGGTAGCAAATGGATGAAATGGAGCACATATTTTTTAGCAAAATTGCGTAAGTGTTGTGTGGCTATTTATTACAGGTGACAATATAATATAATGTATAATAATAATATAATATAACTACGATTGAAGAACCTAAAGGCCACGCGTTTTGGCCCTTACGTTAATTACACGGAAAGCGATGGCAACAGCCGCCACTGTATGTTTACTTAGGCTTCGTTTTCAGCGACTCGACAAAAGTTAGAAACGACTGAACATTTCTAACCCCCACCAAAAAAAAAAAAAAAAAAAAAAAAAAAAAACTTCCCACTATAATTTTGTACCTTTTTTGATATTAGTAATCTAAGTTCTAAAATGCTATTCAATTTGGTATATCCGTTAGATTTCAGCATTCTTACTTTAATCATGACTGTAGCTTTAAATGCGTATCAAATTTAGTATCTGTAGTTTTTATTTTTCTCTTTTCGATCGGTTCCCTTTGTTAATATTTTATTAAATTAGATAGTACAAAAACTTTCAAGATACCCGTATCTATGGATTATTCGAATATTTATTTTGTAGCCTAATTTAGTTTTAACTTGTCACTGATTTTTTTTTCCTCCGTTAATATTTCGTTAAATTATATACAAAAAACTTCAGATGCCCTACCTAGGTTTATCGAATATTCACTTTAGTACCTTTTAATATTAACTTTGTCACTAATCTAACGAAAAAAATTAGTGAAATGGATAATAAAAAAAAAAAAAATAGAATAACAGAATACTAACTTGATACACGTTAAACCAATGGTATTAAAGTGAGAAAATGTGAAACCGTAAAGAAGTTATTTGAAGTGTACCCAAAAAATTATCTGCAATCTAAAACAGATTTGAACTATGCCATTCTTACAACAAACCATCCGGTTAGAGCAAAACTGATTACGACGTTCGGAAAAAGTTAAATTACAACCGAACTTGTATAGTTGTATCCACGACAATAAGATTACAAAAGTTTAAGAAATTTATCGAAAATATTTTGACGGCACAGCATATTTCCTACTTCCTTCGCGCTCAATAAGCACAAAAGAAAAAAAAAAG
Source organism: Ananas comosus (assembly GCF_001540865.1). Taxonomy (NCBI): domain Eukaryota; kingdom Viridiplantae; phylum Streptophyta; class Magnoliopsida; order Poales; family Bromeliaceae; genus Ananas; species Ananas comosus. The sequence continues at coordinate 13,070,009 of NC_033624.1, read as the reverse complement.
AAAAAAAAAGAAAAAAAGAAGAAGAAATGCTTCCAGGGCTTACATGAAGCATCAAAAATACATGATGGCCTTTCCTTCTCCTAAAAATAAGAAAATATATATATATGTATGTATATATTTTTAACCATCCCATTCTCATCGCACATCACACATCACACATCACACACATGAGGATGAGAGAGTGGATGCAAGAGAGAGTTAATACTTAATACATATAATATAATATAATAATAATAATAATAACAACCGCCGCAACCATGGTGAGCTTAATTAGTATATATGTGGTGCGGAGGTGATGAGTCTACAAATTCAAAAAGGATTGTGGTGGGATTACAGCTAGCGTGGTTTACCGGGGGAGAATGAGGGAGCGGAGGAGGATGACGATGGCCATGGCGGCGGCGGCGTCGAAGGCGGGGGCGACGACGAGGCGGAACACGTCGGGGCCCACGGCGGCGCCCTTGGCCTCCACGGCGGCGATCGGGCGCCGCGAGGCGTCGTACACGGCCACGCTCCGCCGCGCGTACGACCCCTCCACCGCGTAGCCCCCGGTCACGTGCGCCAGCGCCGGCGAGGGGAGCAGGGTCACGTGCTTCCGCACGGAGAAGAGGGGCTCGCCCCCGACCTCCTCGCCCTTGTACACGATCCAGCGCTCGCTCAGGCTCAGCTTCTGCATGCGGCAAGGTAACGCGAAATCCGTTGAGATTTGTTGATTTTCATTAGTTCGTTGTTTTCTTTCGTTTGATTAAAGCTGCGAATTACTACGATTCGAACGAGTTTAGGGAGGGGATTTGAAAGGATTTAAGGATTGTTTTAGGGTTTTAGAGAGAAATTCGATCGGGACACAACGACGATCGAATCGATCTTAAAAAACGTAGAAACGGGATCAAAACCCCGAGATCGATCGATCGAAAGCTAGCTAGGTAGGGATTTTACCTTGCGGCGGATGGTGAGGAGCGGATTCCCCGCGGCGTCCATGAGGACGACCTCGCCCCGGCTCCCCGACGCGTAGTCGTCGACGCGGAACACGAGGTTCCCCTTCGCGTCGAACACGGTGAACCCCTTCCCGTTGAACAAAAGCGACCTCCGCCACACCGTCAGAGCCACGGCGGCGCCGTCGCCGGAGACGGTCGGGATCTTAGTCTCCGGCGCAGCAGCGTTGGGATGGACCTTCGTCATCGATCGCCGGGGCTAGGGTTCCGACCGCCGGATATAGGGTTCCGGAGGGGTCCAAGAGTGGGGAAGTCGGGTTGAGTCGGGGACGAGGAGCATCAGCAAGTGGGATGCTTCATTTATACCCCACCTATGTACGGAAATGCCCTCGGGGTATTTCGGTAATTACAAAGCACGTGCTACGCGCGTGCGCACGATGAGAAAATGTGCGCGAAAATATTATTTTATATAATAATAATTGGAATGGCTAATGATGGGTCTATAGTGTTTCTTTCCTTCGAAGATTAAAAAAGTGTAAAAATGCATTTTAGTCCCTGACCTATTCTACATTTAGACAAAGTCTCTAACATTTTATAATCACTTACTATAAAATAGTATTAAATATGTAATTTTATAATAAAATTTTATAGTTTTAACTGTTAGAATCAATGCGCAACAGCTGTACGTAAACATTATGTAGATTGACGCTCGAAATTTCAAATTCAAAATCTAATTATTTTATATTTTAAATAAGTTTAATACAAAATCACAATTTAATCAAATAGAAGATTTATTTAAAATAAAATATAAAATAATTTGCTACCAATTCCAATTTAAGGTTAGTGGCTTGGAGATTCATGCCACATGACAAAATTAGAGAAACTTAAAATAAAAATATCTGAGAGAAAATGTACAGAGGCCCCTCACATTTAACACTTCTGCAAATTATGCTGTAACTTTTAATTTTGATAATTAAACTTTCTAAACTTTGTTAAATTTAGTCGCTTGCATTGCAAATAACATTCTAAAGCTAAATAAATTTCTCATGCTCATATCATAATTTGAAAAGACTAAATAAATTTTTCTGTGTTTCGAAGTTGTACAAAATTATGTACTGATACTCGATCAGAACGACTATTCAATTAGCAACTTTTCTCTCGGAGATGGATCTATTAAATTAGTGGATAAAATTTTACGAGTCTAACTGCTGAAATTAAAAGTCTATATATTTGTACATTTTTCCCTATATATTTAATAAGGATTAGTGGGGTTTGAAAATAAGGATGGTGGGGATAAGCACCAATGATTTTTTTTTTTGTTTTTATTTTTTTGGAGGTCCATGGTCGGTTTCAGTGGGGATATGTGGTCATCATAATTAGTGGCTCAGAGTGACTTACCTAGTAATCTCAGTAATTAAATATCCAAATATGCTGGCTTAATGATACAATAATCCAATATTATAATCATCAGGATATGTTATTAAAGTACCATTGGACAATTTAGGGAGTACTAGGACTAATATATCACTAATATATCCTGTGCTTAGACTAATAATAATATATTGATTAGTCAATAAAGAGTACTCGTGAACTATTAATCATAAATGGGAGTTTATGTGTTGTTGATATATTGGTAAATAATGTATAGCACCTTAAAGAACAACCGCGAAGCATTAATCAAAAGCTTATACAGTGAGTTATTTAATTTATATCATTTTTTGGATTTTGCAAAACTCGATTTCTAGTGTAGTTAAACTCTGCATATTTTCATCGCTAGTTCATCATAAATTAAATAGTTATGTATTAATCAAAGGACCAAAAAAAAATCATAATCGAACTCTGCTTCGATCGTTTCAATTCACCCAAAAAAAAAAAAAAACAATCCTCAAATGTGAAAAATTCTCTCCATAGTAAGTAAATCAAAATTCCACTACATTAGATTATTTTTTGGCTTAACTATAAGGGAAATAATTAATTAATGAACTTTATCATTAGGACAAAAGAGAGGATAAATAAGTATTTTATTAATCCCATTTTTGGTGAGAGGTTTTCTAATCAAAGTTGCTTTTGATTAAATAAAATAATTATATATACTTAGGAGTGGCAAAGAGGTAATTGTGAGCATTCTAACTGGCAATCAAAACCTCCCAAAAATTTGTCTTATTAGATTGCATGCATCATGATGATCCACATGATTTGTTCATATTTAACCATTCATTTTACTTAAAATTTTTTTAAAAAATAATAATCTCTGTGCAATTTATGTACAATAGCCACAAATAAATTTCTTTTTCTTTTTGAACATGTTTATAGACTTCAATTTTAGAACTCGGTCTCTGAAAAATTATAATCTATATCTTATTTTAATAAAGGTATAATCACTGATCGAATTCTCAGCTTTTTAATATTACTTTAAGATAAGATACTTAAATTCGGTATTTTTATTTATTTATTTTTATTTGTGCATCTCTCAGATGAGTCGCGTGTTAGATATTGAAGTGCAAAAATTTCTTTGGTATCTTTAACAACCAAAAACAATGTATAATTTTTAAAAGTTCTTACACTATCAAGATGATGGTACAAAACCATTAAGAAAAATGCAATTGATAAGACTACTTTGTTGGTATTTATGCAATTAGTAAGCCTAACTTTTTGTCTTGCTCATAAGCTATACATAAAAAATAGTGCATGACACCAATAAAAAAAAAAATTAATCACATTATCACATATAGTTGTATGGTGTACTAGTGTTTGTTTGAATAATTTCTCTTCTCTAAAACAAAACATGTCAAATTTTTGCTATGAAATTTGACATGTTTTGTTTAAAATTTCTACTTTTTGCTACAATTGAAAGGTATTCCAAAACTTGATAAAAAAAATAAATTAAATTATCCTGATCTAAAATCTTAGAATATTTTATAAACTATGAAATTTAATGGTTGGGTTTCATTATTGGCCTTGTAACTCACATCCATCACTTGATAATAATGAGATATCATTTTATCAACTAAGTATGCCCACCAATGGAAATTTGTAAAATTTTATGAAAGGTTTTTTTTTTTTTTTTAATCATAGTATTTATCATGTTTAACTGTGAGAAATAATATAAAAAAGCTGGATTCCAACTTTTTGAGAGAGTAACATAGCAAAGCAACAAGACAAAAAGTTAGCAAGCTTTAGTTGTGTCACACAATTATGTTGGTTACATGGTCCAATTCACCCATGAATCACATTTTTTTGGGACCCTATACATTTTGGACTTAGTCTTTGGCCACAGAACATTAATGAGAGAGCACTTGTTCCTTCCAAAAAAATAAAAGAAAAAAAAAAACTTACAAAGACATATATATATATATATATATATATATATATATATATATATATATATATATATATATATATATATATATATATATATATTTTTACNAAAAAATCCTCAAAAAAGAAATTATTTTTTTGTGTGTACTATCCCTTATCCTAGTGTTTTTTTTTTCTTAATGAGAAAGGATGGTCCCTTTTTAAATGATTGAAATATTTTTCTAGCAACTTTTTTTTTTTTTCCCTGGATTCAAATTTCATGGGAATTTGTAGTATTATTAATTTTTCTTATATTTAATTTAACTCAACGTCTCGAAAATATTTCACAGTTTGGTTCTATCAAAATATCTCGAGCTAACACAAATGCTAATTATATTTAAACTATTATTTTTGAATAGTTATAATTGTTTTTGCATCGTTGATACAGATTTTTCAAAGTGCTATTCTTATATGGGATAACTTCAAAAAACCCCCTGTGGTTTCGTACTTTCTCACTTTAGTACCCTGTGGTTTAAAGTGTATCAATTTGCCCCCTTGTGGTTTCGTTTTTCTCTTTTTTTTATCAATTTTATTTTATTTTTTTCTTAAATCAGTGACAAAATTAAAATTAAAGGTACTAAAGTAAATATTTGGTAAATCTAGATGGATATCTGAAGTTTTTTGTATATAATTTAACGAAATATTAAGAAAAAAGCTATAGAAAAGATAAAAACAAAACCACAGAGGGGGCAAATTGATACACTTTAAACCACATGGTATTAAAGTGAGAAAATACGAAACCACAGGGTAGTTTTTGAAATTTTTCCTTCATATATATATATATATATATATATAATTGATATACTTGCGTATAAGAGATGGAGATCTTTGTTTTTTTTTATACATGCAATCGAAAACAACGTAAAGATAGAATTTATCAACCACCGACTGAGCTATTGAGAGGCCGACAATGGCCATTGTCCTCCTCAACTTTTTGAAAATTACATAACAATTCCTAATTATGATACAGTAAAATTTAAAATATTATGAATTTTAGGCGTCAAGATAATTTTATTTTATTTTTGTAAAAAGTTTGTGCCTTATATATTGTACTTTGTTATAAAAATCTTGGTTCCATCCCGATTATCAATATATCATATAAATATTATTATTATTATTATTATTATTATTATTTTTGAGAGATAGGTAGCATGCTACCCGCTTCGTTTATTTTATTTAGAAATAAACTTAGCTGGAAATGTGAATCAATTAGTATTTGAACTTAGGTCTCGGATACCAACCACCAAACCCTTTGCCACTTACATAAATATTATTTTTATTATTATTGATATGTTGGTATATATAATACAGGGACTTTTTATTAATTTGTAAAAAAATTTAGAATAACATATAGGTTTGTTGATACATTAACAATATTATATTTATTTGATCCTTTATGGAGACCAGAAATATTTCCACTGTGACAAGTCCTCTCATGTACAGAGAATCAAAATGTCCTTCCACAACATCAATGCATGTTTAACCAAGCATTAATTGGTGGCTATTTTCTTTCTATTTGGTCACCATTATCATCACCATGGTTTCAGATTGAAAATGACTTCGATTGAACTAAAGTTTAGATAATCTTTTTTTAATGCTGTTTGTTTAATAGAAAGTAAATAGCTTCGGAATTGTAGTGATCTTATCTTTTTTCTATCAAAAGAAAATTATTTTACTTCTTTTTTTAACTAAAACTGCGAAGCAAATAAGTTTCAAACTTAGAGACCTTAGATACTAATTATCAAGGCTTTTGCCTGTTGCAATAGAGATGGTCGGTACTTTTTATTTATTTTACTGGATAGTATCACAAGAATGAAAAAATTTACAATGATTCATATTTTTGTTATTTTTAGGGGAAACTTCAAATTACCCCCCTGTGGTTTCGCAGTTTCTCACTTTAGTATCCTGTGGTTTAAAGTGTATCAAGTTAGTACTCTGTGATTTCGCACTTTTTTACTTTAGTACCTTGTGGTTTTAAATGTATCAAGTTAATACCCTGTGGTCTCAATTTTTTCTTTTTATTATCCATTTCGGGGGTATATAATTTAACGAAATATTAAACCACAAGGTACTAAAGTAAGAAAGTACGAAACCACAGGATATACCAATTTGATACATTTGAAACCACAGGGTACTAAAATGAGAAAGTGCGAAACTACAGGGGATATTTGAAGTTTCCCCTTACTTTTATATGTATTTTTTCCTAATTGACTTTGGCACTACCCAGCGCGAAGTTAATTACGGTATATTTTTGAAAAGTTGAAATAACAAGTGAATTTAACTTAGGATGAATCAATCAATGAAAACAGACATTTGCGGTCGAAAATAACTCACCTCTCTCCACTTTTGACAAACAAATATGCCCTAAATCGTCTATCGAATTAAATAGACAGTTTTCTTCAAAAAAATATCTTTTAATACTTTTAGTAAAATTTTCGAACGGCTGTAGTTGAGACATGCAGAAGCAAAAACAACAACCATATAAAATAAAATTTTAATTTTAATTTTCTTTTTCCTGTTCAAAATGAAACAACACACACACTTGATCACTCCCTGCAACAAATTTAATTTGTGTGGAACATAGTTAGTTAATTCGGATTCGGCACAAATTCGGTACGGATATAATTCGGATAAAATTTATCTTCTAACATTTATATTCGTTGAAAAATACGGCTAAAAAACGGATTTGTCAATTTTTCGGATACATGATTTATACAGATATTATACGTTCACCAATTAAAAATTCGGTATAAAAAATTCGGCTATTAAATTAAGTTTTTTTTCTCTCAAAATTTATGCTATTAGCATAAATATTCATATTTCTTAAGAATATAAGAATAAATAGCTACAAAATTAAGTTAATTAAGTAAAAAAAATAGCTAATTATATTACGCCTCAAAATAAATAAATAATTAAGTAAATAAGAGATTAAGATAGTACATAAGAGATTAAACTTTTTTGATTGAGTAATTTTTTTCTTTGGGGGGTTTCTTTCTTCTGTTTTGGGCGGGGGAACAGGGTTTTTTTTTTTTTTATTTCTGTTTTGGGCCAGCCGTGAGCGCGAGCGCGAGCGCTTGCACTAGCGCTCGCGAGCGAGCCGCGAGGCCCGCGACCCGCGCACGAGCGCGATCGTGAGCGTGTGTCTTTTTGGCCGAATAATTCGGGGCGCCCGAATTATTCGCGAATAAGTATTTTTTACCCAAAAAAACGTTTTTTTGGTGAATTTTTTGAAAAAATACGAATACGGCCGTTTAATTCGTTTCTTCAAAAGTTCGCGAATAATTTGCGAATTTAACTAACTATGGTGTGGACTAGTAAAAAAAGCTAAAAAAAAGTTGAAGATGATCCCCATTTGAATATGTTATATGGGGACCTCAAATTAGAAAAAAAGAAAAAAAGAAAGTTTTGTGTTGTCCCTATCCTTTGGATTATTTTTTGATATCCTCTTTTAGGAGGTGGTGGGGCTACTAAACTAGGGTTCCAATGTTATATTCACATGGCTTGTGCATGGGAAAAGCTCCCTAATAGGGTTGTAGAACATTCCAACCTCTCCATGTTCTCTTGTCATTTTGTGCCACCCCAGCTTGAATTGTTCCAAAATAATGGCCAAAAATAAAGATTCTTGTTAGATCTTTTTCTATTGTAACTAATGCTTATTTTTATTTTTCAATACTTTTTCCTTTTTTAAAAAAATAAAAGAAAGATAAGTATGCTGTTCGTTTCATTAATTTTTAGAAAAAAATAAATTTAGCTAGAAATATAAAGTGATTATGTTTTAATTTGTAAGTTGCGTCAAAAAATTATCACAGAATATTGTTAATATATCAGTTTTTTATAGTGAAAATAAAGCTTGTTGGATAAAAAGAAAAAAATACTTTTAACTTGTTTTTTTAAGATTAACACATTATTTCGTATATAGCTGAGATACACTATTTCGTATAATATACACATTATTTCGTATATAGAATTATGTTTTTTTTTTGTGAAAAAGGGACCGAAATACTAAACGAAATTGCAAAAATATCTCAGAAAATAATTTTCTAATAAGAAAAGAATTTTTCGTTCATTTGGTTTCTATAACATATAGTTTTCTCTCGGAAGTTCTTTTTTTTTTCCAGATTTTATAAAAAAAAAAAGTCTCTTTTTCGTTTCTCGAAGTTTTTAATCCAAAGAAAAAAAATGAAAACTGTGGAATTAATGTTTTTCATAATATTTTTTTTGAAATTATTTTTTTACGACTTTTCAAGAAACCAAACAACTCCAACATAAAAAGATATAGATTCCCGAAGTTCTCGAACTTTCGAATTTGGTTTATTAGGGTTACTAGCTAATTCGACGTCCATATCATTAATTTGTGACAAAATTGTAAGAAAATAGAGTCACCATCATGATTTTTTTTTTTATCAAAATTACTAATTTTATCTCCAAATATCACTCTTTTGACATAATTATAAGACAATAAAGTTACCATCATAATTAATTATTATAATGTTTTTGAAACAATGCCAACATCGTATAGATTAGATTTATGAGGTTAAATCAAGGCGTATTTAGTAAATTTAAGCGAACCCTGGTAAGAGAAATTACAAAAAAAGGAGAAAAAAAAAATCTTCAGATTGAGTATATACATACATTTTTATACTAAATTCTTGATTATATATTCAAATAAATTAAGTACTAAATTATCATGGTAAGTAAAAACACGTTCAAATATAAATTAAGTGATTGTGTGTGTGTGTATATATATACATGTTTATACACTGTTTGGATTGTTTTTTTCTTAAATTCAAAACTAAACCAAAGTTTTTAGTTTAAAACTTTTTAAATCAAACTTAAATAAAATAAAAATAAAGTTATTACTCGGCCCTAGTACGTACGTTAAGGTATGGATCTAACCGGTCAACACGGTCGTTACGTAATGCATGATGAATGATTTCGTAATGATTTTGACGTGTCTAATTTAATTTAATTTATCTCCATTTAATTTTTTTTTAAAAAAAAAAGAAAAGAAGAGAAAAGAAAAAGGAAGAGCCCAACATTTGGTCACTCACGCGTGAGAGTGGCGGTGGCGGATTTCATATTTGCCATCAATTTCGGCGCACTACCGATACTCGTCGCCGACTTCTACTGTCAAGTCGTGCCCCACCCACACCGACTTCATCAAATGATGATCACTTTTGAAATTTTTAATATTTGCTCAAAAAATGGAAAAAAAAAATTATTTGAATGGTTGAATTACACATATCGTATCTCGCGTAGTTAACTAAGAACTTGATATTTGACATATGAGATTTCAAGTTCGAAACATAATAGTTTCACGTTTCTTGAGCAAACCGAGTAACTAGCTATTTTTTTCTTAAAACAAAAGATCTTCTTGTTGAATTTATTTATACAGAGTATTAGTAATAATAATAAAAAATTGTTGAATTTTTTAATGCATGAAATGGTTATCATTTGTAAGATATGAAAAGATAAAATGTATTCTATGATATTGGTCCGATGTTTTAATTTCTGAACTTTTACATGTATTATATTGTCTTAGCGGTCAAAAAAAAAATCCATTTTTTCACCGTTTTAAGTTTTCACCAGTAAAATGACTGACTTAATTAATCTAATAAACTAGACACACATTTAGGGAAAAAAAAAAATTTAAAGAAGCAATTTTTTCAATCAAAAATTGAAATCTTTGTTAATAGACTAAAATATGTCGATTAGATAATTTAATCTCTGAACTTTCACATGTATTATACTATCTTGACCGTCAAAATAAAAAAGAAAATATAATTTTTACCATTTTAACTTTTCACCAATAAAGTGACTCACTTAAAAAGAACCAAACATTCATTTAAGACAAAAACAAGAACAAAAACCAAAAGGGAGATTAGGGAATATGTTATGGTAAAGCAACCCTTTCTAGTCACCAAACCTAATAATAGTTCAGTGGTTAGGTGCTCGAGTTCTCACTAGTCACTTCTCACTATGAGGTTTATTTCAGTGCGCCGTGTGCGAGAAATATTTTTTTCTTATATATAATGCAAGTAACGGGCCGGGCCGTATTATTGAGGCCTTAAAATATCTGGACTTATGGGCTTGGGCTTTACCTTTTTATTTTCTATAAAAAGTAATACAATTAATGGATTTTTCATTAGACCTCACTATATATTTACTTTTGATTTTTGTGATATTTTTTATGGATTTGGTATACAAACTACACCAAATTTAGACTCATGTACTATAGTTCCAATAAAATTGCTAAAGTTGCAAAGAAATTTAAATAAGGTTATGAGGAGTTCAACAAGAAACTACCACAAAGGAAATTTATCAAACTATCACCCTAGTTTACACAAAAAATAAAGAAACTTAAGTAGTTGTGAGTTGCTTAATTCCAATCTTAAATAATCACCTATTATAGATGAGATATTAACCTGGGAAGTACCCTCAAATTTTTTTAAAAAATATTTTACAAGCAATTTCTTTTTTTTTAAAAAAAAATATAATATGAATCGAACGGAATTTAATAGTGATCTGATCAATTAAAAATACAATTAATATGCTATATACATAGTTAAAAATCCCTGTTCTATATATCCCTACCTTAACCTTTTCATTAAAACTTAAGGCTTGAACTTTAATTATCATGATCATATTTTGAACTTTATATATATCCATAATATAGTTATCAAAGGAAAATTACTATTTTACCTTAAACTTCAGGAACTAGAGTGTAATAATAATATATATATTAAAACATATATATCAGCACATAAAGTTTTTATAAAAGTATAAACTAGAGAGACCAAGTCACAATATCGGGACAGTCCCCTCAAATATTAAAAATATAAAAGTATCGACCGTTCCGATCAGTAGCAAGAATTGCAGCCGCATTTCTTGGCGACGAAAAAGCACTTGTCGGGGGGCTGTCCGGGGATTTTGCAATAAATCTGGTAGCAGCACTTGGTGTTGAAGCAGAATCGTCCGTCGCCAATACAACAGCGGCACGCCAGGCACCTTTTGAACACATCGAGCGTAGTGGCGTTCCCCACCTCGGATACTTCTGCGGCCACCGTGGCCGATCCCTTTTCGGGAAAATCGTAGCCGTCGATCCCGAACGTACCTGCATGCACGTGCATGGGGATCATATAACTCGGTTATGGTGATCATCGACACGAGAATTGATGTACACGTGCCTGTGATGAAGAGGGAGAGGGAGAGGAGGGTCATGAGAGTGATCATCACGAGCTTAGCCATGGTTTGTTTAATTACCATTGAAGGGTTTTATTATTTATAGAATCATAGAATACTATGATTAGGATCATTAATTAGTTCTCTTTTATCTTTGCATTTATAATGGCTTGTTAATTATGTAAAGCACTATCTAAGCTTTTGACAAATAAGTCTAATAAGAGTTTGTTTAGTCTCACAGTGCATTCCGATTTAGGAACGCACCGCCCTGTCATACACTACGATACAAAAAATGGCTCAAAATTTAGAAACACAGCGCATCACAGCTCACAAGAAAATCTAATTTTAGAGCTTTTGCAGATTATAGTTTTCTATCGTGCACTGCACCACGAATTAAAGTTTTGCTCGAAATGAATCGCTTTTACAATGGCGTAAAGAAGCCAAATTAAGTCTAAAACTAGTTATTAGGAAAAGCTTTGGAATAACAAAACTGAGCTTTTTTCTTGGGAAAAGACCAAATATAAATTATAATATATTGAATAATTACTAATATTTCTCTTCAAATGTGATCTTAACCCATAACCATAAGCGTGCTTTTACTCATGCCATAATATTGCTTGTGAGTTTAAAACTCAATGAACATAATATTGTGTAAAGCATGTAAGTATAAAAATATTCTGACTTATGTATAATTTAATTGTGCCTTAAGTAATTAATTGAACCATATAATTAATTAATTACATGGGTCATAAATTAATTAACAACAAAAAATTGTTGAAACATAAGATGCTCTTCAAATATAAATAACTTAATTAATAATCAATAATCTAACACTTATTAACACCATAAAATTGTGTTTGTGCTTCAATGCGGAGTTTAATGATCGATGGAACTCGTACAAAAATGGGTAGTATACAGGGACGATCATCAAACTATATATAGATTGTGAGAGTTTTATGTTAGTTCTTAAACTTCATAAATTTGTTGCAGCTTAGTTTGTAAACTGCGACACGCATCGTGATGAGAGTTTAAAATTTTCATGCTTTAGTTAATTAATCAATTAATTATTAATAGAAATTAAAGAAGAGAGGTGATCTCTCACCTTACACGCCTACTTTCCAAAATTTTTGTGGGCACGACTCATCAAAGGGTTGGTGGAGGGTTCTCCTCAAATTAATTATGGTTATTATATAGATTAGTTGGAGAATAATTATGAAAAAATGAGGTTTTAAAATGCATTATTTTTCTTCAAATTAAGTTAAAAACATCTATACGAGCTCACATAATTAATTAGTTGCCTATATATAGTAATAGGTATTAGTGTAGCCTAATTATAGCACTTACTTACAAAAAAAAAAGATCCAATAGTCCATTTGATGCATACTTTAATTGGACCAGATTAAATAATTGAGTTCATCTTCTTTAAGAAGATTCATGTCTAATGATACTTTTTCTCCGTCCAACTCCATAAAAACATGGTTAATATATTTTATATGGTGATTGAATTAGGTTAAATTTAGTATTTCCATTGTTGAACACAGCTTTTATGAGGACCATGCCCACCATAAGATGGTAAAATTTATTGTTCATCACTGTTTTGAGATTCGAGCATTATACAATATGTGTGTCTGTAAAACTGTGTTCTTAATTATTTTTCCCTTTTTATTGTCGGATTGTGGCAAGTTTTCGAGTGTCCTTATCGAATTTGTGAATATAATTATAAATACAATATTTAAAAGTATATATAGTTGAAATACAACAATTACAGCTATTATATCCATAATTTTTTAATCTAGTAGTTTAAAAATATCTTTATTTTGTTTGTTTTAACTGAATAATTCGATTCTTCAGCAACTGCAGTAGTTAAAATTATATCAAATGCAAAAGTTGAACCCCGTCGTCTGGTTTCACGCTTTCGTCCGGCCACAGTATTTAGACTCAGCTGTACTGGTCCAAACACTTTATCGATCGACGAATACAGTAATAACTATATACAACTAAACAGATCCTTTATAAATACATCATGTACACAAATTTTGTTTATATTTTTCTGATTAATTAATTAACCTAAACTGTACCGTCACGTTATTAATTTGGCCCTCTTTCTCACGTCACGCACCACCACCTTTCCCGTGCCACGCACGATAAAATATTGGTGAAAATGTACAAAGACCCCCTCAACTATCAATAAATTATGTAATTGGCCCTTCAAGGCTTCGTTTGGGATTACAAGGAGATTACGTTACGTGCGATGAAAAACGACGATGAAAAAATACCCTGTTTGTTTCCGTACGTATTATTGCGTTCCACATATTGCGGTTCGTCAGTTAAGATATATTTTTGCGATCCCATCGGAGAACGCAGAAACATATCTTTATATTTTTTTTCTCAACTCTATTCTATCTAATGGCATTAGATCCATCTGAATACGAAACTAAGTCTTAATCATTAAAGTAATTGGATTTTATTTGCTAAAAAAGTGATTATAAGTATTACATTTATAGTAAAAGTTTATTTTTACTTGATTGAAATAACGCATCTTAAAATCAGTTGTGCCTTATAATTGGGGGTCTCTACATACAAATTTATATAAAAAAAGAGAATCGCAAGCTTACCCAATGAAGTACCCAACAATTCCCCCAGCAATATGAAAGAGAAACTTAGATCAACCTTTCATAATTTGATTTTATTATTTAATTTTTCAATTTCTTTGATTTGAGCCAGACGACAGTACTTCGATTTTAAATTTAAGCTAATTAGTTATCTTAACAATTTATAGTTGCGAGATTAGATAAACTATACTAACTAAACTTATAATATAAACGACACAATTAAAGTTAGAATATTGTTGACTGGCTCAACTCAATCAAAGTAAAAGATTAGAAAATATAATTAAAATCTAAAAAAAATTAAGGGTTAATTTCATACAGGTCCCTGCAAATATGTTAAATAGTAGATATATTTCTGCAAAGTTCAACTTTCATAAATATTCATACAAAAGCTTTAATATATTCAGATAGCTACCTATTTTATATATATATATATATATATATATATATATATATTCAGATATGTCCCTCTGCTTTGGATTTGTTAAAAAACTGTTAATTTTTTAACAGTAGAATTATGAAATGATTATTTTGTCCTTGCACTCTTCATCTTCCTCTTCCTCTTCATGCTGTGGGAGTAGACGGCGGCGGCGGCGATCTTGCGGAGCTTGTAGGGGTTGCAGCCAATGAGGATAAGGAAGAGACGGAAGGCGAAGGCGTGGCCGATGGCGTCGGAGGCGCCTGTGACAACGGCCCACGCGGGCACCACGACGGCGACGATGATCGGATCGTCGACGACGACGACGACGAAGAAGAAGGAGAAAAGGAGGAGGAAAATGAGGATATAAAGAAGAAGAAGCAGAAGAGGAAAAGGAAGAGGAAGGGGAAGAGAAAGAAGGGTAAAAATGTCATTTTACCGTATTAACTAATCATGATTAAGTATTTTAACTGTGGTTAACTAGATTTTTCCAATGGGTATTAACGGCAAGAATATATCTGAATACACTAGGACTTTTACAGGAATAACTCATGAAAGTTAAACTTTACAATAATATATCTACTATTCATTATGTCTGTAGGGACCTGTATGAAATTAACCCAAAAATTAAGTAGTCAATCAGATAACTACTATTTTTTAGGTTGGAAAAATTCTTTTCTCCAAACTTGCAAAGAAGCATCGTATAAAGGAATGGGGACTAGAAACGTCGCATATTCCCCCACCATGTTCACCATATGCCTGAGGGTACGCTCACCATCGGTGTGGTTACCCCCGACTTAAATTTAGTACTATTTTGAAATAGCCTCTCAAATTCTATTTTTATCTTTAGCTAAATTACGTACAAGCCATCGCTTTTTTACTTTTTCTTTATATTATTTAAAAATTCATACTTTATTTTTTAAAAAAATAAAAAATTTTTAGAAAGGATACATTGTGACAAAAAAATCAAATTGTCCATCATCTTCTTCGGAAGGGGCATAGATTGAGAGGCGGGCGAGCGAGGGCGAGAGTGAGGCGGCGGAGGCGCGCGAGGGCGGGTGTGTAGGCATTGACAAAGAGGTGGGCGAGATGGAGGTGGCGGAGGACATACAACTTCCATGTTGCGCCCGGCACGGTCGGGGAAAGACGTCATGTTAAATTAGATGCTTTATACAATCAACTCGATGGAAGGCCGGGCACCACACCAGAACCGCTTGGAAGTCTTAATTTTTTTCTATCGTATCGAGCAAAACCAAACCCGAGCTTGGTACTTGCTCCCTGACCGTTAACTTCATTCGAGGCGGCCTGTCTCAGCAGGCGACACCAATACCTCGACCTCTTGGTTATGGAGACTCCCTCGGCTCTCTACGACCCTAGATCAAGGCGTCTGCTACAAAAATCCGGGTACACAAACCCACAACTCCAAACTCTACTAGACCAAGGTCATTCGCTGATCGCTTTTCAAAGCATGTACTCCCCAGAGGAGTTCACCATTCCCATAGATAGTAAGAAGGTCAATCGAAGCCAATCCATCTCAAGGCGGTGTGGTGGAGGGTGAGGCGGCACGGTCGAGGATGGAACCGTAACGAAATACTGACAGACCGACAACGGAGTCAAAGTGAATATCTTTTGTTTTTTAAAGGAACATAAGTGTAAGTTTTTAAATGATAGGAAGGAAAAGTGCAAAAACGGGTATTAACATTAAGGTATTAGATTAGAATAATTTAGAATAATTAAAAGAGTTACAGAGATGCTAATAGATTCTGTTTCAAAATGATCTGTAGTCTGAGGGCGACTGCGAACATTTATTTTTTCTGCACTACGAATAAATTGAAAACAGATCTAATAAGTTTATAATTTGACTATAATCGGAAAAACTTCAATTAGAAAAATCAGAAAATTAAGACATCAAATAAAAGCACAAAAAAGGAGTTGTCAATGAATGGGGCTAATTTCTGAGAGATGTATATAGTTGAGGGGTCATCGTACAAGTTTACTCAAATGAAGTCGGTGACACGTTTCTTAATCTCACCGCAGGTAAGCATAAACCAAACCACTCGGGTGCACGCGACGCACGTGCTCCTCATCCTCCTCCTCCTCTTTCCTTTTCTTCTTCTTCATCTAACAAGGCGTTTCCCCCCTCTCTCTCTTTCTCTCTCTCTCTCACCATTAACGCCCCAAATCGCACCGACACTCTCCATTAACGCCCCAAATCGATCGCTCCCTCCCTCGCCACATCCCCGGCTCCTGCCCCGCCTCGCTTTCCTCGGCCTCCGACGCCTCCGCCACCGCGGGATCGATCGATCGAGATCGATCGAGGGTAGGGATACGTGTGGCCGCGGGGAAGATCCCGGTCGCCTTCGTCGGCGGCGATGGCCTCTGCCACGAACGGGTTGGTCCCCATCACGAGGGCGTTCCTCGCGCGCTACTACGAGAAGTACCCCTGCCCCCCCCTCGCCGACGGCGTCGCGCGCCTCACGGCGGAGCTCGGGCGCCTCTCCGACGGCCTCCGTAGGGACTTCCCCCTCGCTCCTGGTGATTCTCGTCCTCCTCTTGATCGTGATTTCTTGGGTTTTTTTTTTTCAGTTGGAAAGGTGGGTTCTTGGTAGATTGAAAGGCTTAATCTTTGTTGAACAGTGTTTCCATAGTTTAATTTTTGTTAATTTCTGTTCTCTAGTGGTTTGTCAGTTGGAAAGGTGAGTTCTTGATTCGTAGAAAGGTTTTAATCTTTGTCGGAGAGTACTGAATTTGATGCCCTTACTTCTCTGATCTCAAAGATTTATTCTTGGTGATTAGGTAGCTAAATTGGGAAGTAATTGCGGGTTTGGAGTTGATGCTTATGGGATTTGGGTTTATTTGATTTGTTTGTTTGATTATTTGGTAGGGGGCGGAAATGCATCAAGAATATATAAGATTATTGCTTCTTTAGTTATGGTTTCTTCTGGTTTGAATTGGACAATTACTATGGTATTATGAATTTACTAATTGATTTGATTATATCCTCAAACAAGAACGCCAATCTGGACGAAGCATGCCAAACCACAATGATAACTTGGCATGAGAAATCCTGTTTTTATGTGCATTAGGGAGTTCACATTGCGTTGGGATTGAAGAATATGGGAAGAACTAGTTGTGAAATTTGACCCTGTTTGATTTGATCATGTGCATTAGGAAATTCATATTTCGCCAGGTTTAGTTGTTTCATTCGGTATCTTGTTAGTAGGGATCTGAATAACGTATAAAAAGAGGTATAGGAATTAGGAAGGCCAAAATGACATTATTAGAGCAGAGAGCATAGTCTCAAAGTAGGACTGAATGGCAAACTGGATGTGTATGAATGTCCTCCTAGCATGGGATCAAGCCATGAATGAGTTGAGTTAGTCTGGGCTAAGTGCTCACGGGGACACTTCAGATAGTGATGCCCGCTGTAGCCCATAGGTAATATCTATGGTGAGACTGCTGGCTCACATGTCTGCATTTGTTAACTGCATGATAGATGCAGGGAAAAGGCTGCTGTTAGTGCCAATGGAAGGAATATCTTGAAATTAAGCATGCTACCTAAGGTGTGGTTGATTGCTTAGATGAGGGAATCATAAAAGAAGTACTGTTTGCTAGATATATGACTGTCCGAATAACCGAGTTTCTTGTTGTTTGTATATTTCATGGGCTTTTCATGATGTGCCCAATTTATGTTATTGTGGCTAAGATCCAGCATTCGTGGACAGTCCCGTGCCCCACCTCTCATGGGAGCATTATCCTTTTTATCTTCATAACAAAAGCATCTTGTTGTTCTTTTAGCTAGGATTGAAGTTTGTTGTTATTAACTTTTCTTGGGTTTTTACATGAATTCTTTGTTTATCGATCATCAATATTATCCTTAACATGATTTGAGCACTCTACATTAAAGATAGTATGAGTCAATCAAAATTTGTTAACACCCACATAATTGTGCCTTCTCTTGGTTATGTTGTGTAGGCGAACAATTACTAGCACAAGAAGTTGACAACGAACCTGCTCACAAAATTGATGAGAATTTGTGGAAGAACAGAGAACAAATTGAGGAAATACTGTATTTGCTTGAGGAATCTCATCGGCCAAAAGGGGTAAAAATTTGCTCAGTTATATCATTTTTCAGCCTCACAGCATGCACAGCTGATTGGGCTTTTTGTAAGGTCAAAGAAGCATAGGACCTCTCCAAGACCCCACCTCAACTATAGTTCACTTTTTTATTTGACGAATTAACGGCAATTTTGCTACACGTTGTTATGGTGCCATTGTTTACTTGGAGTAATAATCATTGCATGTAATAGCAATTCCACCAAACTAGATGGAAACTTCTAAAGAAAAAGTGCAAGTACTGGGTCTCTCATAAAAAATAAGAAAAAGCTCATAGTTCAAGGACCTACACCAGAATGACTTGTGGTCGGAGATGCCTCTGTATTTTTTACCTTTCAAGATAACATTTCTTTTGTCTTGTTGCTATCCCGAAGTACTTTGCACTTTCTTTGTAGTATATTGGATTCGAAGTATACTTTTTCGAACTGTTTTTGCTCTATCATGAACATTTGTAAATATTACTTTTCTGTATGCACATTATAGCTTCGACAGAAGGCGACCCCTGAAGATGTTGATATGGCTGCAGCTCTTGACAGTATTGAAGTCAAGTTCAAAGACATTTTGACAAAGTTGGAAAAATTCCAAGCAAGAAATGCTGACAACGTCTTTAATACAGGTTGGTTATCAATACCTATTTGTTATTACCTGATTATATTCCAAGTTATGCCCTATAAGGGTTAAATGAATGGTTCGTTATTATTATACTAATAAACAATGGTTCGTGAAACCTTACTTGTCCTTTGTTATGTTCTGGCTTGTGATGTCACTGGGTAATGGTGCAGCTTGAAGAATGATATAAGTAGGTTTGTTGATGGTGCAATTATTTATACAATACTTGAAATTTCAATCCCTAAAAAGGTAATAATATTTATGATTTTCACACTGGATGACAGCATGCTCAATGTTATTTGAAAAGTGAAGTGTGCTGTAGCCAGATCAACCACTTTTCTAACCTGCTTCTCTGTTTTCTCTTTGCGAGATTCTTTCACTTTGTTGTCTCTCCTTTGCATGATCACCTGACTGTCCTTTCATCTTTTCCATGTAAAGTATTCCCTGAGGTAAAGATAAGTGGAGTAGGTTTTTTGGTATTGCTTGCGATTCACTTTTCAATGACATGGGAGCACGTGGAAATTGGCCAGGGTTTAGCCAAGGCTAGTTGGCTAGAATACCTTAGTTGTTTGATTTGATTCATAGAATCATAGTGGTATCAAATTTCTTTTTATTATATCAAGGGCTAACCGAGTCTTGATGGAATCGTGAAAGTTAGGGGCTTGATCAGGAAGATCAAGTTTGCTGATGCGTCCTTATTTCAACTAGTTTTCTTTTTCCTGTTTCTTATCTTAAGCAGGTACTTTAATAAAATATATGTAAGCTAATTTGGTTGACCAATCATATGTAAAACAGTGTTTACCTGATTCCAAGGTTATACGTGCCAGTGCCATGCACCATGCCGCTCCACCTATAACATGGTATGTGTGGCGACACTTATCGTGCTAGTGATCAGCACAGACATCAGTATAAAAGAAAATAAAGAAGCATGCTTAGCACTTGATGTGGGGTGGAGTGGCACAACAGTTTATTGCGGTACAAACTTATCATAGTATGGGAGTTGGTACAATGCTGCATGACAGTTGCCTGCTAGAATGTACTGGCATGCCATCCTTGGCTCATCCTATCCTATACCACTGTATGTAGAAATACTGGATAAGCAAGAACAGTATGTTTCCCACTTGAACTGCTATGCACGAAAACTACAATATCCTCACTATTGAGTCCTTCAGATCCTCCACCTTGGTAGTTGTTGATGGAACATTGAATTGTGGGATTTTTTTTTAACCCCCACTCCTCTCTTCTTTTTTCAGTTTGTGGCTAGTATGCTCAGAGTCTGATGAATCAATAGCATGGCTATTGTTTATTTGGCAATGTATGTCACTGCATTCTATAACTTAATAGTCTGAAAATTTCACTTTTTGAAATTTGGATATCTATTTATCCTTTTGTCAGCTTTCTACAGCTTGACCTGATTTTCACTAGTGCATCTCTAGCAGGCTTCAACAACAAAAGGAGCTGCATTTGTTTGTTAGCTCTAACCTTCCTTTGATTGTTAAAAAAATTTGTTTTCTCAGTACATCGTGTAATTTGTTCAACAAGCAAACTACAAATTTTCCACAAATGAGCATGACGTCAAACAGCAGTCCTTTCATGGAGAAATGGCATTTCTACCTGTATGTCCTTTTGTTGAGAAACCAGCTTTTGAACCATTTTGTTTGTTTCCATTTGTGGTCTTTTCTGATTGTGTTTGTGTATCTGTTTGTGGGGACATTCACCATAATGATGAAACTTACAATTATCATTATTTT
Source organism: Ananas comosus (assembly GCF_001540865.1). Taxonomy (NCBI): domain Eukaryota; kingdom Viridiplantae; phylum Streptophyta; class Magnoliopsida; order Poales; family Bromeliaceae; genus Ananas; species Ananas comosus. The sequence continues at coordinate 13,049,038 of NC_033624.1, read as the reverse complement.
AACACATAAATGCCTTGCAATGATAAGTAGAAATGCCACTGCAATTTTGTTGGGTACTATGGAAAGCTTATTCAGGCTCTAGGGCATTGCTAAGAAACTCTCTTGATAATTGACCAGGTGGTCTGTAAACATATTTGCAGTTATGACCTACATGCCACAAGATTTTCGAGGCACTTTAATCAGACAGCAGCGAGAACGCTCGGAGAGAAATAAGCAAGCTGAGGTTGATGCTGTGGTTAACGCTGGTGGAAGCATACGCGATCGCTATGCTCTGTTGTGGAAGCAGCAAATGGAAAGGTTGTTTTCATTTTCTTTTTAAGAGAGTCATTTGTTTTTTATTATTCTAACTACATGAAGCTGCTGTACATATTGTATGTTCTCTTAGGCGGAGACAGTTAGCACAGCTTGGTTCTGCAACTGGTGTATATAAGACACTTGTTAAGTACTTGGTTGGGGTACCTCAGGTGTGTCATCTATAGAGTTGAAGCTTCTCGTTTCTCATCTTTCTTTTCTTACAAGATGGTTTATTATTAATCCATAAACTTGCTATTTCTATCGAGATAATAGACCATTTATGGTTGCCAACTCTCTGGTGGTGATTAGTTAACACTTGGTTAAAGTTGAAGTTAACACTTGGTTAAAGTTGAGTCCACATTTGGTTAAAATTGATTTTCATAAGATATTTGATTAAGACTAAATAGAATATTTGCAGCTTAAACTTTTTTTTTGAGGTTATGGTGCTTTATTTTCCCAGTTGTCCTTTCTGATCTGTGGTATTCCTTTATAAACTTTAGATCACTGCCTTTTAATTTTGATGTTCAATGAGCTACATGAGGTAAACTCTGATTTCATCTTCATTACTTCCCGTGCGAGGTGAATTTTTCAAATTTATTCTATTAGGCCTTTATATTGACGTAAAGATCTCCTGCTAAGTGAGGAACAAAAAAATCCTTTTCAAAACTGAAAAGATATGAGAAACCTTTTCAAAGCTGAAAAAATGTTAAAAAATTTCTTTCTGAAGTTGAGACCGTATGGTACTATACTACTGCTGTTACAGACTTTGCCTCCCCATGTTTAGCATCTTTTATACTGGACAAAAGCGAATTGGTGTTCTTTTCTTGTTAGATTGATATAATAATGTGTTCTTCATTTGGTAAATTCATGAGGCTTCTTTTTTCTTTTTTCTGTGCAGGTTTTGTTAGATTTCATTCGGCAGATAAATGATGATAACGGGTATATGTCTTCTATTTATCAAAAGGAAAATTTGTGTATAGCACTACTTTGCTATACATTGAAGAAAAAAAAAAAACCTTCAAAAACCCTTCATTAGGATATTGCTGAGTGATTTTATTTAATTGATCCTGTTCTAAAAATACCTTCAAAGTTAAACTTAATTTTAAAGGAATGAGGCCACAGCATAATGTTCTCCCTTAATATATTAAGAGACTAACATAGCTCTTTGGAGGAGTAATTTCTGATGAAGTTGGAATAATAGACTTGATTTTGGTGTTGCTACCTTTTTGTTTTTCACTTGAAATTTGATAGCGCACGTCTTGAACAATTGCATCTCATGATGTTTAAACTTTTAATTTAATTCAGGCGTATTGCTAAGAATAAGCTCAATAATGAAAGAATCATTTTGCAAATAGTCATGATGGAAGAATTTTCCTATGACTATATGATAATGTGTAGTGTTTCCTTTAAATTTGGCCATCAAGATCAATCTGCTTAATTTGTATGTAGAAGATGATGTCTCATATGTGTTTACTCCATATTTTGGTTTTCAGGCCCATGGAAGAACAAAGAGAACGATATGGACCATCTCTTTACACTCTTACTAAAATGGTTTTGAATATTCGATTATTTCTACTTCTTTCTTGGGGGCGTGTTGAGCAACAGAAAATGTAAGAGATCTTGTGTTAATTAAATCATTCTTTTTGTTTTTTTTGGGTCTTCCTAATTTCCTTTCAGAAGAAGACCTAGCCCTTATATCACTTCTTTTGGAACTTTCACGTACTGATTTAAGTTTTCGTATCTTATTGATTGTAATATTGAGTAGAGAGACGGAGAATATAACCATTGTACAGCAAGCTGCGGATGTTTACACCTCGGAGTTTGAAAAATTCATCAAATTCATAGGGTAAAGAATATTGCTCTTTAAGAGATATCACACTTTTTTTGTTTTGTTCATTCTTTTTTATTTTCCTACTGTGGCTATGATCTAATAAAGTTTTGTTCGCTTATCTTCATTTTCGACTTGCGTTATACTTTCATTTTGTGCTCTATGATCGTATCATACTATTGGTGAACGTCTACTTGACATCCTCTATTGGTGTAATTGTGGAAAGAAAATTTAATGCTAAAATTTCTTAATGGTGTAACAATCAATCGCAAGTCATGATATCAGCGAGCTGACATATCTTTTAGCACTTTTAGAAGCTTTTCTAATATATACGGAAAGCTTTACCTAGTAACATCCTTAAACTTTTAGCTGTTATCTTATTTCAAAGGGTGCTAAGAGCTGCTGAATTGATCTTTAACCTAGTTTAAGATCTCTAATTTCAAGATTCCGTAGGTTGTGGCAATTGTGTGCTCCTTTTCCTATGTATATGCTTGATCATTTTCAGCACTGCTTAGTTATAAATTCAAGACATGCTTTGCACATTTCTAAAACATATTTTTACAGTAATTATGCAATGGCATCCAATTTCAGCAAACTAGGTTAGCTTAGGCTTTATTCGGAGTCGAATTGAGTCAAGACGAGTTGATTTTGGATTTGACTTGTGCATTTCTTTTAAATTTAGCAGCTTGTTAATCAATTCAAACTTGTGGCTATCACTACGACCTTCCTCATTATATTAGTCAGATGTTTGATGCTCAACATATTTTGTATTTCACAAGATCTGATGTTGGATTAACTTGTTGCAGTGAGGTGTTTGTGAATTCTCCGTTTTTTATATCTGCAGAGGATGCTGGTGCTGTTGAATCAAGGCACGTTCTCCCTTGTTTCATTTGTTTCTTGTGAACAAGTGCCGTATTTAGACACCTTTTTGTGGACGAATTAAAACAGTTAATGTTTTTTTCTTTTATTTTTTTTTCATTTTCCTTCGGATAGGAATAGTGATGAATACAAAGAGACCGCCATTCCTGCTGGAAAGACGCATGAGGTATTTTCTGGCTGTACAGCTAGAACGTGAGGATAGTGATGTGTTCACTCACATATCTCGTGTGGTATTTGCAGGTCGTTTTGGCAGTTGATGCTGTAAATTCGTACATTGCTTGGGATTTCTCTCTGATCCAGGGGACACTTAGCTTGGTACAAAAGAAACTTAATAGTGTGAAACTAACCTATTTTACAGCAAGAATTTACTTCTTATTTCTTGAATTAAGGAAACATTTTTGAAGTTCTTTAGTGTTTCAAAATGTCGAAATCTTGTTCTTAGCTATTTGTTAGCGTCTAACTTTTCTGCTTGTCCGAGTTGTTTCCCTTTCTATGTTATTTTAATTTTGAAGGTGAAGTTGGTCAATTGTTTTAACACCGAAATTTATGCGGACAGGATATCGGTTTCCATGTGGAGTACGTTAGTCCTACAGGAGAGACAACTGTAAGATTTCTTTCAGGGATGATATTTCAAATCATATAGCAATTTTCTGTTTCTATTGTATCTTTGCTGATGAAATTCCGTCTCGCAGCTGATTTTACCTTACCGCCGATACGAATCTGACCAGGTGAGCTATTCGTTATTTATTCTATTATCCCATTTATTTTTCTTTTGTTGCTTTGAATCCTAACATTAATCTTCTCTGTTTGTAATGTATGAAGGGGAATTTTTGCACAATCTTGGCCGGATCCTATCGACTTGTGTGGGACAATTCTTACTCGGCATTCTTCAAAAAGGTAGAATAACTTGAGGTTTGTTTTATTGAGTTGTTTAGACCGAAATATCTTAAATATTTGCTAATAACTTTATACCTGTAATTATTTTCAAACAGAGTCTGCGATATAAGGTGGATGCGGTACCTCCGGTCATTGAAACACCACAAGTAGTTACCGAATCCTGATGAGAGGATTATCAAAGCTTGTGTTAGCAGTAGGCGGTTGTCGGTACCAATCTTACACTTCAGCCCTATTTATTTTGTGCTTTTTTTTTTTTTTTTTTCTTTTGTTTAATCTCCTGGATCGAACTCGGTGAATCGCTGATTTCAGGCAAATAGAATGAGACATCTGTCTCTACACACATTTAAAGCATGATGATATACATATCATTTCCTATGCATGTAATAGAAATCGAATACGAATCAGAGCCCATGGATTATCTATATTTTTCATTCTCCCTCTTTTCTTATATTAGGTATTAAATGAGAAAGGAAAAAGAAAAAAATGACCTTCACTGGGTCAACTGTTAAACCTGTTAATCATGTTGTGTATAATAATCTCAATGCAGCAAATGACCCCAGCATGTTTGCACTCGGTTACTTGCATTAGCATCTTGGTGTTGTTCTATGCTTTTCACAGATAACTAGATTTTGTTTATTTATTATTATTATGTTAATCTCATGAACAAATCCGTTAGATGTAGTGTGCTTTGCAAGTAACGCCGCGATACGCTATCGAACTGTGTGCTTTATTACAATCCTTTGTTTAAATTAAAATTAAGCTGGTGACAATGTTGAGGTGGATAAAGTTGTTAATGGGAATGTGATAACCCTAATATATTTGTGGCTGGAACTTGGACCAAAGCTTTCATTATTATTCTGATTTATTATGATTATGATTATGATTATGATTATGATTATTACTGGGGGGGCTGAGTTACATGAACGGTGGAGCACACCACACCGTCCGTGCATCCGCAGCTGTGCACGGCTTCCGAAAGAAGCTCCAAATGGGATGCGAAATCAAGGCGCACTTGTCACTTGTGCTGCAGCACATGGGGTCGTTTGTTGATTGCAAGGGCTTTTTTCTTTTTCTTTTTTTTTTTTTTTTTTTTTTTTTTTTTTTTTTTTTTTCCTTTTTTTTTTTTTTTTTTTTTTTTTTTTTTTTTTTCACAAATAGTTCTATAAAACTTGTAATTACAATTTTGGCCCTATCCCAGCTACGCAAGGCACCGTATTAGCGCCATGCAAGCTGGCTGGGGAGGGGCGTTAAGTTGAACAGCTAATCATTTTATCGTGTTCAAACACGGTGAATGGTTCATCGTGTTATATGATTATATTCCCCTCATATTCTTTTTTTTCTATATTTATATTTTTTCGTAATACATATATTTTTTCTAGACACGATGAACCATGAATCGTGTTTAGGCACCTTGAATAAATTATCATGTTCAATTTATTCCAGTACCTTTATTTTTTCTCGCGTGGCGGTTACGCCGTCTACATGACAGGGATAGGACCAAAATTGTGATTATAAATTTAGTAAAATTATGTATAAAAATGTTTTTTTTTGAAAGGGCCAAGTGTAAAAAAAAGCCCTGATTTCAATGCTAAAAAGCGCTTCTTGCTGCAGCACATGGGTTCGGTGATTTTCAACATCTTTAACGGTGAAGAAAAAGCGCTTCCATTTCCTTGAGGTAGTTTGGTATAATGGTGACTAAAATTATTGTTAACAAAAAAAAAAAAAAAAAAGCTCCCATCTTCTTGGAACCCCTATTTAGTACCAAGGGGTGCGAACGTATATGGAAATTTATTTCTATATTCTTTTTGGAGAATCATGAAAAATATATCATAATCAGTTTATTGTGCGGAACGTAATATTACGTATCTAAACAAATAAGATATTATTTTTACCGTCTTAGAAGCACTTGTGACTTTTTTAGTTTTCAAGGGCATGAAATTTGATGCTTTTAAAAATACAATATCAAATGAGGCCTTGTTGCTTCTTTCCTATCTACAGTGGATGTTCTCTTAGCCTGATGTAAGTTGTCCAGTGATGTTTATTACACTGTTTCTTTTTTTTTTTTTCTCTTCTTTGAGAGAGAAGGTTCATAGGGTTGTGACATTAGATCATCATATCCGCAACCCGCAACCAATCTAGGGTTTACCTAATACATTATGATTTTTTTAAAAAAATATTAAATTTATTATACTTTTTTCTCAAGAGGAGAGATTTAACCGCGGTGGCCTAAATCTGAATTTTTTGTTGTGTAAGATATAATTTAAAACTTTTGCAGGAAATTATCGGTGCTTTTCTTACCGGCTTAAATAATAGTTTTACATAAATTCTAGCTTACGACTAAACAAATCCTAAAATAAAATGAGAGATGCATATTTCAACGTGCCCACAAAGTGGGACAAGTTTAAGCTGAACTTTTGGATCATGCCGTGCTTATGCGCGACAAAACCCATCACCTATAATCCAGGTACTTCTTTAAAAAATCTCTAGTACATATAACAATGGATTTTTGGAGCTTTCGAGCATTTGCATGCATTGTGCCACGTAATAGTAATAGTTTATGATTTCATACACTTTTGAACCTATCCACGAACTAGATCAAGTTATATTTTAATAAAAAGTTGCTCTCTCTCTCTCTCTCTCTCTCTCTCTCTCTCTATATATATATATAGTATAGAGCTACTGTTTTATCAAAAGCATCAAGAAGTTGGTATTTCCGACTTTTGGCTTTTGGATCAAGAATTATTAGATCGAGATGATAGCAGTCCTCTTTAGGATTGAGTGGTTTCCATAAGGTAATAATATTAATTTAAAGAATAAAAATAATCAAAAGAATTGATTCAAGGATTAAAAAGTTAGAAGCACCAATTTTTTTATACTTTCGAAAATATAATAGCTCTACTCTCTCTCTCTCTCTCTCTCTCTCTCTCTCTCTCTCTATATATATATATATATATATATATATATATATATTATATATATAAATAATATAATATAGATAGAGTGGACTGGTATGCTTATGGAAGCAACAGAGCCTTCCTACTTCCAAGTTGTTTTCGATATTCGGACTTTCGCATCGACGATTGGCTCGTTAGAGTTGATCTAGAATATTTGAAGTACTTATAAAATAAATTTTGTGATTTTCGATATCCTTTGCCTAGTGATCGAAGAGGCTCAAAATGAATAATTTAATGTCCGTAGTGAGCCGGTTGCAAGTTTATCCGGTGTAAATATCCAATCACATGAAATTTTGATAGAAAATTTTTATACCATATAAAACAAGATTAATAACTTTGATCTAAAATTTTAATGTCATATTATCATATTTGTAGAATTTTTATTTTCAGCCGTTGATTTTAAGCCATTTCGATCACTAGGCAAATGATATCGAAAAATCGCAAAATTTATTTTCTAGATACTTTAAATACTCTAGATCAAGTCTAACGAGCCGATCGTCAATTCGAAAATCCGAACATCGAAAACAAAGTGGAAGCACGGAGCCCTGCGTGCTTCCATAAGCATCCTAGCCGCACTCTCTCTCTCTCTCTCTCTCTCTCTCTCTCTCTCTCTCTCTCTCTCTCTCTATATATATATATATATATATATATATATGCTATTTGCATATTAGTATCTATAGCTCTTTGTGGAAGAATATTTTAGTATTGCCGTAGTTTTAAGTCTCGCAGTGCTCTTTACAATTTTTTTTTTTAAAAAAAATCTAAATTGCACTTAGCATGTGGATTTGCGATCCTCCCCTGTAAAGGTACATATTGAAGTGTCATATTCGATAAAAAAAAATATGAATTATGTTTAAAGTACGTTATATATCAAAATACGTACCACTTCAAATGAAGTTACAATGGGTTTTACCGTACCATTGAGCATTTGCAAAGAATACATACACAGAGTTATTTTATCTCGCGTAAAAGCTTTTATAACAAAATACGTGACTTAGATGAAAAATACATTAGAAAATTAAAATAAAAATTAAAGACTCAATTTCTATCATTATCACTCTCGTTGTTGTATTTGAATTTTAGTCCAAACTCTTTTTAATCACCTTGGATCAGTTTTCTTATTTAAGAATGTTTGAATGGTACCGACCATTGAAAATTTGTTACCTTTTATATTACACGCGGTACATCGATTTGTTGTCTTTCCAAATCAGGACATAGAAAACTAGGAGGACAATGACTTATAACCGTTCTTAAAATTACCCAATAAAAAATAAGGCATGAGTGAAATAATAACTGATATTGTCTCAATCTGAAACAAAAAATACTATTTATACACTCCCTTTAGGATATATATTACACGTCTTATCCATCCAATAAATGTGGTTTCTCAACTAACATTTTTTTATCTAAAATAGATATGTTTGGACGCGCACATTCTTAATTTTTAATTATTTTGATTTAAATTGTTCTAATAATTTAGATTCATCTTATAAGAAAATAATAATGTGATAAGCTATCAACATTTTTTATTAGGTAAAAACTCATAAAATCATCAACTGTGACAAACTCATGATTAAAGTGATAAAATCTCTAATTAAATTGATGTGAACTACTTAATTCTTCAAAGCTAAGCAGTCTCAATCAAGAAAAAAAAAGAAACAAAGATTTAGGGGCTTTTCACAATAAACTATAATTGAAGGGTTTTTATACATTTTTCATATTGAGATTAAATAGGACAGCTTAAAGAAAACGACATATGGGAACAAATACAGTGATCTATTAGATTAGGTTTGGGTCCACAAAATTATTAAATTGGGTCCACTCCTTTTGGTTTGGTTTGGTTTGATCCCACATTTATTCATGTGGGATATGTGACTTTTTGTATTGTTATAATATTAGGACAAAAATTAGTACCCACCAAAAACCCTACTCTTCTTGGCCTTTTTAGAATTTTTTTTTTATTTTATTCATGTGGGATGTTTACTTTTGCAATGCCATATTAGGAGGGAAAATAGAAAAATACTGTGCCACACATTTCTTGTTTTTTTTTTTTTTTGTCACATGATATTTGGATAAGAGACAAATTCGACAAATTCTCTTATCCAAGTATAATACATTTAGACATAGTTTGCCAAACTAAAATTTTATTTTAGTACTGTTTGAATAGAATTTTTTGAAAAAAATACTAATAAGTTTCTAAATTTTTTTGTTGCTGTAAGAAAAAAAAAATATTTATCCTCACTGTGAAACAACTGTTGTATTTTAAAAATTTAGGTGGTCAGAAAACGGTATTTTATATATTTTTATATTTAACACTTCTCCATACGTCTGGACTTGACCCTCACGTTTGGACTTGAGACTTTTCACAAGCCCCATGACGTGGAATTAAATTAAATAAAAAAAATTAATAATGCTAGGAGCCTGACGTGACTCGAATTCAAAACCTTGTATTTTGATATCATGATATCATGTGACCTGTTGTACTCTAAAACTTAAATCGTTAGAGAACGGTATTTTATATATTTTTATATTTAATATTGATTATCATAGCTAGAGATTCTTTGTTTATAAGATTTTTTAATAAACTTTTTATTTTATATTAATATATCCTGAATAACAACTATTAGACTAGCATAACACACATTTATTTAGTAGTATAACACACATATATATTCTTATTATTTGAACACTAATAAGTGAAGCTAAGTGTTCATTGATGATTTGATCTTTTAATAATGATAATAATAATTATTGTATAATATTAAAATAAAATAAAATTTTAAGCCAAAAATTATATATTTTTTTGATGATATTATAAGTGCTTTTTAAGTATTTTTAAATTTAAATTGTAAATGCGTTGCTTTTTTTGTAACTACAGTATCAAACTGCGCTTCAATTTTCATTATATTTTATTTATTTATTTATTAATAAACCAACATTATATATATACATATATTATATTATATTATATTAAGGTCCCTTTCTCTCTCTATCTTTCTCTCTCTCTCCAACGCTTACAAATGCAATCCCCTCTTTCTCTCTCCTCTCCCGTTTCTTCGTGATAAGCAAAAAAAAATAATGATAATGATAATAACAACAATTAGCGCCAAAAATAAAAAATTAACTTTGTAGATTGGATTCGAAATCTAACGACGAAGCAATAATGGATTCGGGATTTTAGGGCGTACGAGGAGGAGGAGGAGGAGGAGGAGGAGGTCGTTAATGGCGGATCGATGGTGGTGTTAGGGTTTCTGCGGCGGAGGAGATGAAGACTCCGGCGGCGGCTGCGCCGTCGTCGTTGTCGTCGAGGCGGCGGTGGAGGGGCCCGGCGGTGGCGGTGCTCGCCCTCGTCGTCTGCTCCCTGCTCGTCCCCCTCGCATTCCTCTTCGGCCGATTCCCCGCCGGTGCGTTCTCGATCGGATCTCCTCTTCGCTTGGATCTCGATGCGTTTCTTTCGGTTTTAATGGTGTTGTTATCGGTGGAGATCGGATCCTTGTTGGTGTCGGTGGATCTTGATTGGGGAATATCGCGAAATCATGTGGTTTGTTTTGCGGGATTAGGAGATGCGGCGTATATATATGTGATTTTATTGTATTATTATCTTTTTGAATAATTTGTTTAGTTATCCTGGTTATGTCGCACGATTCTTACTTGTGTTGTTGTTCTTGATGCAGGGTACGTGACGGACGAACGGTTGCAGCAGGTAAAAGATCGCTTGAAAAAGATGTTACTTTTTGTTAATGTCACAACTTGATTTGATTTCTTTGTGATTTCGTTTGGTAGCTATCGATTTGATTAAGTTCTGTTGAATCTCAGGAGATTAACTTCCGCTCGTTTGGTCGTCTCGAAGGTGTCAAGGAATCGCCAGAGGTTGTTTTCCCTTTTTTTTTGTAATGAATTTCTTTATGATACGAAAGGCTTGATGAATAAAGTAGGATGTGTTTGCACTTTGAGTGACCTTTTGCTGCTGTGCTGGTTGAATTCATGGCAGACTTGGGGTCCCGGCGTCGACAAGCTCATGACAAAAGTTGGACCACCTTTGTCAAAGGTTTGCTCCTCTTTTGTTGAATTGTTCATCACGAATTGAGAGCCTTCGATATGATGCTCAAATCACCAAACTTTTGTTTGAAGTAGTTGGGGTTGTGATTAATAAATGGTTTGACTCACACCAACTTTTGGTTTAATTGAGTAAAATTCTAGTACAAAATTAAAACTTTCTTTAAATAAGTCTACATACGGCCCTGAAAGGTATGCTTCTTCTGTCCATTGGTTTTTTAACTATTTACAGGTAATGTGATTTTCAGAATGTGTTCTTTTGGAGCTTATCACATTTTATTGCTAAATTAACAGTATCTTATTTGCTCTGCTATTCTCTTGGCATTACTCTCTATTTTCTTCAGGACTATTGTTTACTTTCTAAAATTTTTGTCTTTGGTTTACTTGCAATTTGAATGTTTCTTGAAGCGTGGGATTTTGTATAAAATGCATCTAATTAGTAGGATAATCAAGTTTCTTGAAATATCTGACCCCATTTCTTTGTCAGGATGTTAAGGGAAAGAACACAGTCCAAACTAGTGGGAACCCACAAAACAGAACTAATGATGACTCGGGCAATGCAGTGGTATCGACCTCAGTGCCACAAGGTATGATATAATTCATAATATGTTCTTTTGCTTAAGAGTTAGAGTTCAACAGAAGTTACCTTGTGTATATAAAGCCTTGACAATTACAATTTTATTCTTTATGCGCAGTTCTTCCTACACCACAATTTGCTATTCCAAAATCAGTTCCAGTATTAAGTACAAGTGTAAGTGCTAATAGTTTTAGAGTTGTTGATGATTGGTGTTTGGTTTAATACTTAGCTAGTTGTTCAATTTGTTCTAGTATTAGTGTCTGTTAATTCGGTCATTACCTTTTTATTGTAGTCAATGTTTCTTAAGCTTTTTATTAACGAAATTCATTGGTATTCCAAAGATATCGTGCATTTAAGATTATTGAGTGATACCATTGCTGTATTTCTCCCAGAATGAAGACAAGGGTAGTAGGAAAAAAGCTGCCAAAGGTTTTAATAGTGATGACTCCGAAAAATCTTGCCAACTTGAATTTGGGAGCTATTGCCTCTGGTCCATAGAACACAGAGAAGTTATGCAGGATTCTATAGTGAAAAGACTCAAAGATCAACTCTTTGTGGCTAGGGCTTACTATCCGAGCATTGCGAAACTCCATGGACAAGAGACATTATCTCGTGAATTGAAGCAGAATATCCAGGAACATGAGCGAGTGCTTAGTGAAGCCATTCTAGATGCGGATCTTCCACCTTTGTAAGTAAAGAAGTTGAATTTTTCTTCATTGTGCTACTGTTGCTTTATGTTCTTACACTGTTAACTAAGCATTAAAATGCAGTAAACTCATGTTGCGCGGTGGTGGAAACTTGAGGTTATCTAACTCTGAATTAAGAGGGAGCGAAATTATTGTTAGGAAATTAAAATTAGCCCTAGTTCCCAAAACGATAGTAATTGTACTTATTATGCGTTGATAATGCCAATAGACGAGACCTTCTAAATGATACTTATTTTATTTATTATGTGTTGATAAATTATACGAGACGTTCTACCATTGATTTGCATCTTATGTCAATAATACATGCAGAGTTACTAGGATATTATTTTTTATTGTTGTTGTTGTTATTACATAACTGGAAGTAATTTTATTTTAGTTATTATTGTAGTAACTACTTATTGATATTGTATAAATCACATTTTCAGATATTAATGGCACTTCCCATTTCTTTCAGTATTGGAGACAAGATAAAAAGGATGGATCAGATAATTGCAAGAGCAAAATCATGCACTGTGGATTGCAATAATGTTGACAAGAAACTTAGGCAGATTCTTGATATGGCGGAAGATGAAGCGCATTTTCATATGAAGCAGAGTGCATTCCTCCACCACCTTGGTGTTCAGACAATGCCTAAAAGCCTCCATTGTTTGTTCATGAAATTGACAGTTGAACATTTCAAATCTCTTCCCATTGTTTCAGAGCACTTGCACAGTCTCAAGTTTGATACCCCAGATTATAGGCACTACATTATATTCTCTAGAAATGTTCTTGCAGCTTCTGTCGTCATCAATTCAACCGTGATGAGCTCCGAGGTATGCAATACATCTGTTATTGAGCTGATAAAATATTTGGTCTTTTACATATATATATATATATATATATATATATATATATATATATATATATATATATGAGCAGGTTGCTGTGCTCTCAGGAGCATGGAGGCTCTCCGTGCTCCTGAGCGTTTTCGATGATGGAATTTTCGAATCAACGATCGGCTCCGTTAAACTTGATCTAGCGCATTTAGGTTTCTAGAAAATAATTTTGCTATTTTTTATATCATTTACCTAGTGATCGAAACGATTCAAAATCCATAAATTTTTAATGGTTGATATCTGTCGTTTTCAAGTTTAACGGTGTAGAAGTATTCAAATCAGATGAAATTTTGATACAAAATTCTTTATACTATCTACAACAAGATCAATATTTCTGATTGAAAATTTTAGTGCTATATCACCACTTTTTATAGGATTTTTATTTTCAGCCGTTAAAAATTATTGATTTTGAATCCTTTCAATTGCTAGGTAAATGATATCGAAAAATCGCAAAAATTATTTTCTAGAAACTTCAAATACGCTAGATCAAGTTTAACAGAACCGATCGTCGATTCGGAAACTCCATCATCGAAAACGGCTCAGGAGCACAGAGGCCTCCGTGCTCCTGAGAGCACAGCAGCCCTGCTATATATATATATATTCTTGTAACATCATCTGTTTATAACTGTACCGTTGTGGAGAAAGAAAAGGCTGAACTTCAGAATGTGCAGTTTTTATAAAAATAAGTTATCTTTAGTTTGGGAGCCACCCCCCCATTCATAGGGGAAGTTGGTTTTATATTGTCCAATGTTTCGTTAAAATGGGGCTTCTTTGTAACTAAAATGGTGTGAATATGTAAGGAATCTAGTTTTTGAAGACAATATATTCATGTCTGATGTTTTATGAGCATTGAGGAATTCTCGGTCGTGGTAACAGGTGTCAGGAAATATGGTTTTTCATGTGCTAACCGATGCACAAAATTACTATGCCATGAAACTCTGGTTTGCCAGGAGTTCTTACAAGGAAGCAGCTATTCGTGTCCTCGATTATGAAAAGATTGTTTTGGAGACCCTGCGTAATGTGGATGTGTGGCAACTACATGTATCTGAGGAGTTCCGTATCACCATTCGTAACATTGACCAACCTGGTGCAAAGATGAGGGTCGAATACTTAGCAGTCTTTGGCCACTCACACTTTCTTCTTCCAGAAATATTCAAGAAGTTGAAAAGGGTGGTGATATTGGATGATGATGTGATTGTCCAGCAGGATTTGTCTTCATTATGGAACATTAATCTGGGAGAGAAGGTGAATGGTGCCGTGAGGTTTTGTGGAGTAAGGTTGGGCCAATTAAGGAGATACCTGGGGAATAATGTTTATGATGCTAAATCTTGTGCGTGGATGTCCGGACTGAATATAGTTGACTTTGAGAAGTGGAGGGAGCTTAATATCACAGGGAGATATATGCATCTGCTTCAACAGGTTAGTACCAGTAATAATCCTTGGAAGGCATTATCATTTATTTCACACTATTTTTATACTAATGTCAGAAAACTGGGTAGTTTTTTTTTTCCCCCTGGAAGAAAGGATTTTGGGGAATACTGTTTTGATTTAACCCTGTAGTCATGTATATTCATTCATGTGACTTTATATCGACAGTTCTTTTCGGAATTCCTCATTGCCTTTGTTCCTATCATGGCTTCCTGCTTAATAATAAGAACCACTAATTGTATTTGTTTTGCACTGAAGAAGATGGCTTCCATAGTTCATGTTTAAGTGATAGAGAAGAGTGCTGACGAAATAAACATACCAGTTATTATTTAAACATGGATTACATATTCGTTTTTCTGGCTCTAACATCCTTGTAACTCTTTCTGCTGACTCGACAGTTCAATAGTAGGAACGAGGTATCCCTACGAGCATCAGCCTTGCCCATCAGCTTGCTTATATTTCAAAATCTCATCTATCCCCTGGACGATAGGTGGACTATATCGGGGCTTGGTTATCATTACGGAATTAACGAGGATTTAGTTACCAATGCTGTATCGCTGCATTATAACGGCAACATGAAGCCTTGGCTTGAATTAGGTATACCTGAATACAAAAACCACTGGAAGAAGTTCCTCACGCGAGAAAACCAATTCATGGATGAATGCAATGTACATTTATAGCTAAAGGCGGGAGACAATTATCAAGATTTTGATTATTCTAAGACAACAGAGGATCTTACAATTATTGGTCTAAATTGATTTTGTGTTTGCCAATTGAATTCATGTAGCTTCAAGAGGGAGCTCTATTGGAGAAGCGCCGCAGTTTGGCTGAGGAAAATGAGGGTGCTATGGGAACCATTAAATTTTGGCTCGAGGCGAGCATGCTGAATAAATATTTTTTGGAAGTTAGTTGTAAAGTCTGAGACTATAAAGTAGGCAATCACGGTGTAAATGGGTCCTTCCGGGCAGGTGCGGATATTCTTCCAACCATTCCTTTTTTTTCTTTTTTCTGTTTCTTTTTGTCCTTTTTTGTTTAGCGCACATGATCGTCGATGAGTTGGCACCTTGAAGAATTGTATTGGTGCCATAGTTGATGCAGGTTAATTATTTTTTTCCCCTTTTATCTGTCAACACCTGTATTTGTTGGCGTACACAGTTCTCATTTTAAAATTGTTTAATTCTTTGTTGTCCGCTGCTGCAGATTAATTATCAGCAAAATGATGTTTACTTTATGCTCCTTAATGATCTGTGATTCTTTTCCTCTTTTGCTCTCTTTTTGACAAACTGTTGTGCGCAGTGAAAGCAGTTTCAGTTTCAAAAACCGGTAAACTTGGTTCTTTGCAGCCCCCAAGTGTAAACTGCTTCACTCGGAGGGTTTGATTTCTCGTGTCTTTTTTTTTTTTTGTTCTTTTCAGGTGATACATAGTTTTCATCTCTCTTGCCAATTGTTTACAAATTTTCATTTTTCGTACACCAAAGTTTACATCACTAAGGTAGTGTTACCTAAATATGGTGTGTATTGGCCTTTTACGTAAGATCATGCTGACATCACTGTACATAGTTAATCTTGAGACAAGTCTTGAGGACGAAAAAAAGAAAAAAAGAAAAAGTTCAACACCTACACAATCAAGAAGAGAATAAACTGTATAGTATACTCAAACAGATCCAATGAATGAATCACAAAATCAAGAAGGCAAAAATGTTGCATACAGCTAACAGGGCAAGTCCCACATTTGATACAAATGATTACTAAATCTTGTCCTAATGATTTAACAGAGCTGTTTTTGAAATAGACTTGTGTGTTAATGGTCCACCATCGAATTGATTATAAAAACAAATAAGACTTGCTACATATCGTGGTAAGTGGTTTCGCAAAAATTTAACTAGTTTATACTATTGAAACCTTGTAAGTAACCTTTTCTACAAAGTAGTGCCAACCTATTGTTCCTTCAAGTGTCCCTGAGTGCTTCAAGAAGAGATGCAGGGGATAGAGGCATCTACATTCTTAGTCGAAGTTTGACTTGGAAATAATTACTCAACTCAACATTTTGCTTAAAGATTGCAACTTAGATTCTCTGCATTACCTCGTAAAACCAGTAATTTTAAAGAAAGATCCATTGCTGCTCAGCCTCGAGCTGCTTCGAGAGGAAAATTCACTGCTGTATTCAAAAGCTCTCCTGCTTACATTGCTCCCAGAAGAAGAATACAAATCATCATAAGGATTGCGAGCCCTCCGACTGCCCAAATCTGTGGCAGATGAGGATTCTGAAGTTGAGGCCATCTTCATTCCGTTATTCTTCAGTATAATCTCAATCTCCTTCGCAACATCACTCATTGTCGGACGATTGTCAGCTGAAACCTCGATGCATCGCAATGCCAAATCTAAGAAGCTTTTGAAGCCGATGAGATTTCCGGTTTCCAAGAGAACAGGGTCGATTAGGTCCTTCAGACCACAGTATTCTGTGTCATGTCTATCCACTGCGTTCTTCACTATATCAACAATGTTTTTGTAGTTATGTGTCGCTGGTTTTGCAGTAATCAGCTCTAGCATTACCACACCAAAACTATAAACATCGCTCTTTCTCGTTATTTGCTGTAGCATATAGGCCTCAGGGGCCAGATATCCCTGCAAGGATCGAACAATTGAAGATAAAATCTTCAAGTTAAAATAGTCCAAGATTTAATTTTATTTCCCGATGCAATATTTGAGAAGATTATCATGAAACTATCTATACAGAAATTAAAAATGATGATCTGGTAATGCATGATAAAAGAAGCAGGCAACAAAATAAGACGACAATTCAAGGAACTAGAAACTCACGATTGTTCCCTTAATATTAGTAGTGAAATAGTCCGTCTCGCTGTTTGGAACTAAATGCGAGAGACCAAAATCTGCGACCTTGGCAATTAAATTTTCATCCAAAAGGACATTAGAAGACTTGACATCTCTGTGAATGATTGGAGGATTGGCATGGTCATGAAGATAAGCTAATCCTGTAGCTGAATCCAGAGCTATCATAAGTCTCCTGCTCCAGTCCAATTGTAGGTCACGCTTTCCTGCGATTATAATTTGGAAAACATCGGAAGAGTTACCTATATATATATAAAGCGCTTTTACCTAAGGACTTTTGCTAATAGGCACACTTTTGTAATTATAATATGTCATATATTTTAAAACTTTAGTTTCTCAAGGGGTAAGAAATTTAGATTATATATTAGCAGTGTAAATATCTCCTTAGCTATGGAGATGCAAAGCTAGACCAGCTACGCAAGGTTGAGGGAGAACATACCAGACAAGCTCTCTTCTATTGTTCCGTTACACATGAATTCGTAGACAAGCACCAGTTCCCCTTTCTCGCAGCAAAACCCAACAAGTTCGACCAGATTCTTGTGATGAACCCGAGAGAGCAACTCGAGTTCAGTCTTGAATTCAGGTCCACCTTGCCGTGAGCCTTGTTTACGTCTCTTAATTGCAACAGTCTGCCCATCTGGGAGCATCCCTTTGTAGACCTAAAAGGAAGAGGTAAACCATAACAAGAATGCTAGTAAAAGGGAGAGGATTCTCTATTAGCCATCACTGCATGAGATAAAAATCAGTTGATTTTCCTACCTTTCCATATCCCCCGACACCAATTTCGTTGGTTCCTCGGAAACCATTAGTGCACTCCTTCAATTCGTCATATGTGAAACATTTTGGTGCTCTAAGTGTCGGTGCACCAACACTCTCTTCGCCAATAGATAACCATGATGCTGAAAATTGGGGTAAATAGTCATCAATAGGTTCCTTTTGCAAGTATGCAGTAGTAATATGATTGTATCTTTCAAGAAATGATAGCTAAGTGGGTGGCATGGTAACATTGTAATTCTTCAATTCTATAGGTTCATTTTTTCTTGTAATATATGAGAATGTAGACTTATCTACAATTGTTGTTGCCATCTTTCATGATCATATATAGAAAGAAAAAGTGGACATGATATGTTTCGCAAACAGATTACCAAAAGGATTGGTCTGAGAAATGGCTCTTTGAGCGCGCCTCTTTTGTCGTAGAGCATAGGCCAAAACCATCAGAAGTCCAACAAGCAGAAGCGATAAGCCAACTATCATTCCAGTTACCAAGCCGATAATAACTGTCACCCAAATAGCTCCATCAATATTGTATGATTACTGAAATAAACTAAAACATATTGCCAAATAGCTCCATCACTATTTCGCAGACCTTTCGTTTGGAATGAATATGAATTCGCATAGAAATAGTACGGTCCAAACATATTGGGTGGCACATAATCTTGGCTGTTGAAATCAAAGCAATCCAATATCTCACTCCGGTTGAAGTACTGTCCATCAGATGGGCAGATGATCAGCTTCACCTCTAAGTAACCATCATTGTTGAAGAAGGGATTTTCGAGAGTGAAGCCATTCGGAGCACATTCCAGTTTTGCTGACAAATTTTTCTCTAATAACTGGATTGAGCTATTGGTGATAATACCAAAGGAAGGAGCTCTGAAAATCATAGCACCCTCATATGGGTGGGAACAACTTATATTATTAGATGAATTAGGCGCCAGTGTTTCTTGCCGTGTATGGCAGAAAGGTGTATTCTCAAGATTAGGGTTGCTGCATACGGGATTTCCTGAAAGTCTGCAATCAGTTACCAAGATAGGAAAATCATATAGTTGAGAATAAACAGAGGAGATTTGTGTTTGACCAGTAAAAATAAACTGAAACGACAGACTATAAGATCCTCTCACATTAAAGTATTGTTATAGTTCGAAGATAGCATGACCGAGTTAAGCGCATTGTTTTTGAAGCTCACAATCTGTAATTGCCTGCTGATGTTGTTACCCATATCAAGGGTGCCATTGAATTCATTGTTGTCTAATGCTCTGTCATGAGTTAGAACAATGAAAAAGCAGTTAAATTCTCTCCAGTCCACCCCCTCTTCTACCTCTCTTTTTTAGTGTTTTTGTCATTTAACATATTCTTACACTTTCTCCAGTTGAGAAACGCCGAACAGTTCTTGCGGCATTTGCCCATGAAGTCCGCCAGACTCTATTATACTGCACGTCAAAGATGAAGAAAATCTTATCTTAAGCTTATTACGAACAAACAATCGCAAAAGATCCATTTCACAATTCAATCTTACAGAGTTGTTAGGCTTTTCAAATCCGAAAACCAACTCGGAGATTCTGAAGGATCAAATGAATTGTTGCTCAAATCCCTGCAAATAATATGATGCAACACCATTTGCAATCTGATTGAGAAAGCCAAGGCATGAATGCAGGTACTGAAAGTTTATGGAATCCTCACACATATTTGAGCTTCCTCATCGCAGTTAAATTGGGCATTTGTCCGCTAAGATCGTTGTTTCCTAAGTTTCTGACATATATATTGACTCAGTGAAATTAATGAAATATAGAGAAAGGTTATCATTAAGAGCTGAGTCCAAGACGGTTGATGTAATTACTTACAATATGTGCAGATTTGCAAGATAACTAATGCTCAAAGGAACAGTGCTGTTCAGCTTATTGTTATTCAGACGACTGCCATGAAAGAGCACATCTGTTAATCACAAATTACGAATTCATCCTTTTCAATTTAAGGGATGCTCGAAATGATTTCTGGAAGATGAGGCAGAAGGCTTATTGTTATTACACTTACAGGATCTCAAGTGTGCGCACAAGTCCAACTGACTCCGGAATCCCCCCAGTTAACTGGTTTCTGTCAAGAAGCCTGTTTTTCGGGGATAATAATTAGGAAGAATGAAACCAGATTTAATAGCATATAACAGTCGCCAAAAAGCTCTTAACTTACACGTGCTGTACTGTCAAATTGGCGTTGAAGAGATTTTCTGGGATGGAACCTGATAGTTGGTTCTTGTTTAAATGGCTACAACACACACATGCAATTAATCATAGTTTTCAAGGTGATCAACATAAACCATCACACTAAAAAGAAAAGATACTAACAAGTGTTGTGCTTTGAGGAGTTGGTCCAAGCCTGGAGCCCCGTTCGTCGAGGTCGGGAGGGGTCCACTCAACTGATTATCTGCAAGGTCCAGCCAATTGAGGTTGGAAAGTTTACCCAGGGAAGCAGGTATCCTGCCTGTGAACTGGTTCGAGTTGAGAGACCTAAATTATAGAATATCCCTTTGATTACCAATTGGCAACTTAAATGATTGAAAAAAAATAAAGAACTGAAGAAAAAGAAACAGCGAAATCCCCTTACAAGGAGGTGAGTTGCCCTAGATTGCCTAGTTCATCTGGAATCGTACCGATGAAACTGCAGCTAATCAAGCTCCTGCTTAATAGAACAGGTGTAGTTGATTAACTGAGTAAAAATATTACTGCAAAATAGGTGGATTGTAATCACGGAAAAGAAGCAAACTGTCAGAATTACAGCATATTAAGTTTCGTCACGTTCCCGATGGCTGGTGTGAGCAGACCTCCTAGATTTTGGTTGTAGGACAAGTCCCTGCAGTTAAATTATCACATTCTTTAATTTAGTAAACAAAAATCTGGAAAAATCTCAATACAGATTGCACGACGTACTGGATTTATCAAAATAGTTAATATTACAAATTCGCATACAATGTTGACATGCATCAGGACTGGAAAAAGTGTGGAATTTTACGATGATATTCAAATATAATGCAAAGAATGATGATGGAATTCTTGGTTTATCGAATTTTAGCCATGATAATGTTAAAGTCGCAGATAGCAGACATTTAACTCGGAATTTGGAAATATAAAACCTTTAGTTTTTTTTTTTTTTTTCCCCTAAACCAAGATAATGATATACTGATTTCAACACAGCTTAAATTAGAAAAACTCACAGGGTCTGCAACTGGTCGAGCTTCCCAATATTGTTGCTCAATGTACCTTCAAGTCCCATGTTAAATAGTCTCCTACGAACATCGAAAGTACGGGTCAGGGATATAGTAGGTCATTTTAGACATGTTACAAAGCCAGAGGTACCGAAAACTCACAGTTGGGTCACTCTAGAGTTGATGCAGAAGACCCCAACCCACGGTGTGCCGCAAGGATCCTCAGACTTGCCCCAATTCGGCGGCGAGTTTTTCCATTCCGTCATCAAGGATTTGAGAGTAGAAGCTGCAAGTATATGTGAATTGATCAATAGCCTAAACTTCTACAATCGGACGACTTTGGTGGCTTAAAGAAGCCAACATCCATCCTCGTAATGGAGGTCAGATTGGGTCGAGTTACATTGGAAGTGACGGGAGGCCAGGTTTGGCCAAGTCACAATAGAAGCTCCATAGGCATTGTATGTCCGTTCACTTTAAGTAAATTATTTGTCCTCTTTCTAACAATTCAGGCTTTTAGAATTATTGTTAGCGCCAATGATCCAACATATGGTATAAGAGCATATCACTCATTCGATTCTTGCATGCTGCAAATTCATGCAGGTGCTGAGGAAGGAATTGTTAGCTTAAAGAGACTAGCATCTTGCCTATATTGCCTCGTGGCGGGGGGCGCTCGAAAGTAGAAAAACATTTCTTTCTTTACCCGAAAACACCCTTTCTAGTTCCAATATGGGTTATGTGACTAAAGTTGAAACAAGAAAGCCAAAAATTAAACTCAATCCAATCACATAACATTCCAAACAAAAGAATTCATTCACCTCCAAATCCAATTCACTTAAATCCATCAAAGATACCAACAATCAACCATAAAACTACAATAAAAATGAACAAACTCCCACAGAGGCAATTCATCGAACACGTGATATGCGCGATCCCAACCACCATAAACCATGTAGGGATACAAGTATAAAGATAATTACCATCTGCAGGGTAAGTTTCGCCGGAAACAGTTGCGCCGAAGAGGAGCAGCAGCAGCAGCAGCAGCAGCAGAATCCTCGGCATCACCATTTTTGCTGAATTTCTACATCTTTGGTTTGAATCCAAGCATAAAAAAAAAGGACAAAATCTCCTACAAAGAAGAACACTTTTTTTTTTTTTTGGTGTCTCCTTATTCTGAAGGTTTGAAAGGGGCTATACAAGAAATGCGTGTTGCGTCTTCTTGGAACTTTCCTCTCCACCAACGTTAGTTAAACGGGAGTTCAACCGACCAATAATTTAAAATTTAGAAATAATAATTTAAATTAAAATAATCAAAAGTTATGTTGAGAGTAAATTGTGAATGCTTTGTTTTTTCTTTTTTTGGTAATTTAAGTTTTTAAAAAATAATAATTATTTTATATTATTTAATATAATATTATCGCCGGAGGTCTCGAGTTTGAATTTTTTCTTAGTTACCAAACAGGAAAGATATTAATCAGAAGGAAAAAAAATTCAAAGTAGAGCATGACAATTATATTTCGAATTTGAAATCTCAGATATTAATTATCAAATATTTTGTCATTTGTGTTAGGTACGGTCAGTGACGTTTACCAATGGTCCTACCGTAAAGCGAAGTGTGCGACTTTTTTGCGCGACTTTGTGGCATGCGTCAATGTTCATAATTTATTGCACTATTGAAAAATGCTTTTTCCTAATTACTAAGTTTATAATTTTTTTTTTATTTATACTTTTGCCATAGTCTTTTATTTATTATAATTATTATTTCATTTATCAGTATATTTTTTAAGCAAATTATATAACAACCATTCAATTGAAATCCTCCAAGTCAGTATGTTTGTAAATATTGTTATATTTGTATTTATATGTAATTAAGCATAAGTATATGCAAGTAGACTCAGCATAATTTAACTTATGCTGTACTGTTTTTTTCTTCTTTTTCTTTGTGTGTTTTTGGCAGGATAAAAAGTGGAATAAATTGAATTATCCCCCTTATTATCCATCAATTATTCAACAAATCAACATCTTAAACAAATAAAAATTAATTAAATTAGAGTAACCTGGATACTTCTGTTCCAATCACCCTCAAAATAATGCAATATATCTCACTCTTGTCTTAGTTTTCTCTTTAACTTGAAAGTGCATGCCAAAATTGACTTTGTTTTCCATTCCTCACAATTTTTCCATAATATCTTCCCCTATCAATCTAACACCATGAAAAAAAAAAAATATTATTTTGTTGGAATCTTATTGACTATACACATCAAAGAATGCAACATTTATTAGTTTGTACTTAAAGTTCCACTTAATTTTACTTTACTATACCATGCTGTAAAATTAGTTGTATTTGTTATATTGTACTTTTTTTTTAATTTTAAAAAACACCAGTGAGCTGACATTTTCTTTTCATTTGATGCACCATATTGTTTTTTTTTTTAAAAAAAATCTACTAAACAATTATTTTCTCTCCAATCTTTAGTGTAAACAAATTTATTGGTTTAGGCAAAAACTTACAGTTCTGATAAAAAAAAAAATTGATTGGAGTTGAAGAAGACAATAAAATAAGTGCATTTTGGCAAAGAAAATAAATCCATTGGATGCTTCTGCTTCAAATTATTTTCAATCATTTTTTTTCACCATTTATAAGTATTTATTGTTGTTATTATTTTACTTTGGGGAAAGAGAGAGTCCCAGACATTGTTGACACTGAAGTCCTCATAAAGACATTAATATCTCCTTAGGGGGTAGGAAAAAACATTTTATTACAAATATTTTATGGGACAATTGGGTGTGATGAATATGAGGTTGCCTTAAGTCAACATTGTCCTGTCCACAAGTCAACCTAGGATATTCATTTAATTATTATATTAAATATAGGTTTTTTTTGTTTTTTATTTTGTATATTGTAAATAATATCTAATCTAGTCGGTCGTCGAATCAGATGTCCCATTGTCAATAATAATTTAAAAACACAAAAACCTTAGTGCTTTTGATAGCACAAAAGACATACTATATATATATTATCAAGCGCTTGATGTTATTGATAACATAGTAGTTCTTGGATCAAGGATTGTAAGGTTGTAATGATAGCGGTCTCCTAGGATAATAATATTAATCTAAAGGTTAAAAATAGTTAAAAGGATTGATCCAAAGGTCAAAAAGTTGAAAATATCAATCCTCTTATACTTCTGAAAGTATCATAACTCTTTTATACAGAGAGAAAAAGAGAGAGTGTTTTGCTATGGTGCTTTTAAAGTACCATGCAAATGAAAAGATTTTCATTTGGTTACTGTTACGTAATAGACTCCTTACCGCCGATAGATTATGCATCCAGAGACGGCCTGGGGAGAACGTCTGTGTCCTTTGCGCTAACGCTCCGGAAACATGTGATCACCTTTTTCGTACCTGCGTGTATGCCAAATATCTACTCTTCAACGTCGAAGGCCCGGAGTTGCTAGCCGAACCCCAGAATGAGGCTCGAGATCTATGGGATAGGATTTTCAATCAAGAAAACGGTATGTCAAGACGGAAGAGATTATCCATACTGACAGCAACCTGATGGGTAGTCTGGAGTGAGCGAAACAAGGCTATCTTTCAAGCAATTCCCCCTGATCCTCTGCGCTCACTTGACAGTATCAAAGTTCTCCTAACCAATTGGACTAATTTTTGCTGAGTGTGGATCTTTTCACCGCTTTTTCCTCACCTCTGCATTCGATTTTTTTTCTTTCTTTCTTTCTTCTTCTATCTTTCTGCCTTCTTGTCTTTTTCCTCGGAAACCTTAGCTGCATCCCATCCTGTAAGCCTAGTTCATTTCTCTTAATAAATGAAGCAGATAGCTCGCTTCCNAAGAAAACATTACAATTTTTTATTCTTACTATAGAGGGTGTTTGATTCTTTGGAAAAGAATGGAAAACTGTTTTACGGAAAAAAAAAAAAAGTTTTCCACCATTAGATCTATCATTTTGACCAATTCCATCCCTTAGATTATGCTATTCCAC
This sequence comes from Ananas comosus, assembly GCF_001540865.1. NCBI lineage: Eukaryota > Viridiplantae > Streptophyta > Magnoliopsida > Poales > Bromeliaceae > Ananas > Ananas comosus. The sequence goes on along the minus strand of NC_033624.1, from coordinate 13,023,728 downwards.
AAATCACTCGTTCAATCCTATGACACTACTATCATCTTAATCCTACAAATCTTCATCCAAAGTCCGAAAACCTACCAACACCAATAACTTGGTGCTTTTAAAAACATAGAAGGTCAAGTATATATATATATATATATATATATATATATATATATAGAAAGCTAGGACTACATATTACTATCGGAGCACGGAGGGCTCCGATGCTACCAAAGTGTTTTCGATGATGCGGCTTCCAAATCGACGATTGGCTCCGTTAAACTTGATCTACACTATTAAAGTATTTAGAAACAAATTCATAATTTTTTCGATACATTTACCTATCAAAACAAGTAGTCTAAAATTGAACGGCTGAAATAAATACTCATAAAAAATGATGATAAAAGATTTAAATTCAAGATTAGATTATACTGATCTTACTCTAAATAGTGAAAAGAATTTCTATAAAATTTTCATCGAATTTGGATTGTTTACACCGTTAAACTCTCAAACACACCCATCGGCTTTAAAATTGTCAATTTTGAGATCTTTTGATCACAATCAAATGATGTTGAAAAATCTGAAATTTAGGTTTCCAAATACTTTCAATAGTGTAGATCAAGTCTAACGGAGGCCGATCGTTGATTTGGAAGCGCGGCATCATCGCAAAGAGCACGGGTAGGGCCCTCCATGCTACGGCGGCATAGTATAGTAGCCGGACTCTTTATAATATATATATATATTATATATATATATATATTATATTATATATATATATATAGTATAGATATATATATAGAGTGAGCTACTATGCTATCGGAAGCACGGAGCCTTTCGTGCTTCCAGCTCGTTGTTCGATGTGTGCCGACTTTCGAATCGTCGATCCGGCTCTGTTAAACTTGATCTAGAGTATAATGGAGCACCTAGAAAATAAATATTTATTATTTTTCGATATCATTTGCCTAGTGATGATCGAATGGCTCAAAATCAACAAATTTCAATGGCCGTAGTGAGCCGTTTGCAAGTTTAACGGTGTAGAAGTATTCCGAAACGGAAATTCTTGATTAGAAAATTCTTTATACTATATAAAACAAGATCAATATCTTTGATTTAAAATTTTAATGTCATATTATTATATTTTATAAGATTTTTATTTTTAGCCGTTGATTTTGAGCCCCTTCGTTCACTAGGCAAATGATATCGTAAAATCATAAAATTTATTTTCCAGGTACCTCAAATACTCTAGATCAAATTTAACGGAGCCGATCGACGATTCGAAAGTCGCAACATCGAAAGCGAGCTGGAAGCACGGAAGGCTTCGTGCTTCCGATAGCGTAGTAACCTCACTCTATATATATATATATATATATATATAATGGTTCACCATCAAATTGATTATAAACACAAAGAAAGATTACTGCATTCAAGACAAGTGTTTTAGCAAACTGTACAAACATCAAAAAATATTTAACTACTTTATACACACCAAACCTTGTTAAGTAACCTATTTTACAAAGTGGTGCATCAAAGAGAGATGCAGGAAAGAGAGACATCTACATTCTTTGTTGAAGGTCGACTCAGATGAAACATTGCAACTTAGATGCTCTCCATTACATCGTAAAACCAGCAAATTTAAATAAAGATCCATTGTTGATCAGCCTAGAGCTGCTTCGAGAGGCAAATTCACTGCTGCATTCGAAAGCTCTGCTGCTGCTCGCATAGCTTCCAGAAGAAGAATACAAATCATCAGAAGGATTGCAAGCCCTCGGACTGCCTAAACCTGCAGCAGCTGAGGATTCTGAAGTTGAGGCTATCTCCATCATTCCATTACTCTTCAGTATAGTCTCAATCTCCTTTGCAACATCACTCATTGTTGGACGATTGTCAGGTGAAATCTCAGTGCATTGCAGTGCCAAATCTAAGAACCTCTCGAATCCGATGAGATTTTCGGTTTCCAAGAGAACAGGGTCGAGGAGGTCCTTCAGACCACAGTATTCTGTGACTTGTTTATCCAATGTGTTCTTCACTCTCTCAACAAGATACCCATAGTTACATATCGCCGGTTTTGCAGTTATTAGCTCCAGCATTACCACACCAAAACTATAAACATCGCTCTTCATCGTTATTTGCTGTTGCATGGCCTCAGGGGCCAGATATCCCTGCAAGGAACGAATAATACAATCCTCAAGTTAAAATATTTTAAGATTTAATATTATTTCCTGATTCAATATTTGATGTATATACGAAGATTCTCATCAAACTAACTATACAGAAATAAAGAACCCAGAAATGCATGATAAAAGAAGCAGGCAGCATAAGAAGACAGCAACTAAGGAACTAGAAACTCACAGGTGTTCCCTTATCAATATAAGTGAAATAATTTGTCACGCTGTTTGGAACTGATTTTGATATACCAAAATCTGCGACCTTTGCACTTAAATTTTCATCCAAAAGGATATTAGAAGACTTGACATCTCCGTGAATGATTGCAGGACTGGCATGGCGATGAAGATAAGCTAATCCTGTAGCTGAATCCAAAGCTATGATAAGTCTCCTGTTCCAGTCCAATTGTTGGTCACGCTTTCCTGCGATTACAATTTGCAACATCGGAAGAGTACCTATATATATAAAGGGCTTTTACCTAGAAAGTTTTACTAAGGGGCCCTTTGGATGGTCGTAATTGTAGTTCGGTTCAATTGAACATTAAGTTTGGTGAAAGTAAAAATATCGGCCTTACCGTCAAACTAGCATAATGTCATAAAGATTCTCCGTTTAATCACAAGCTAAATTTTGAGTCTTTCCACGAAAGATAACTTTAGAATATTTCGCAGAAAATTTGTTTTCGAGAATTTAAGTTTGTGGCTACTTACTGCTTCTTGGTTTCTTCATCATGGATGACAAGATTAATATTTTTACTCTTAATAAACTCGATCTACAGCTGAATCTCAATTTCATCAATCCAAACACCCACTAAAAGGCACACTTTTGTCTATATATATATATATATATATATATATATATATATAATAGGGCTACTGTGCTATTAAGAGCATAGCAGCTCTTGTGCTCCTAAGTTTCTAACCATTTATTAATTTTGATGGGTAATTAGAGTGAAAGAGAGAGAAGAGAAATTGGGGAGATATTCAAAGAGGAGAAATTAAGAAACCTAATTTCTCTCCAATTTCTTTTCTCTCTCTCACCCTAACCATCGATCAAAATTGATGAATAGTTAGAAACTTAGGAGCACAAGAACTGCTGTGCTACTAATAGCATAATGTGTGTGTGTGTGTGTCTGTGTGTGTGTATATATATATATATATGTTAAGGGGCACAAAATTTAGATTATAGGTGCAGCAATGTAAAGATGTCCATAGCTATAGATATGCAAAGAGAGACCTACTACGCAACGTTGAAGAAGAACATACCTGACAAGCTCTCTTCTATGGTTCCATTGCACATAAATTCATAGACAATCATCTGTTCCCCTTTCTCGCAGCAAAACCCGACTAATCCGACCAGATTCTTGTGATGAACCTGAGAAAGCAGCTCAAGTTCGTTCTTGAATTCAGGTCTGCCTTGCTCTGAGCCTTGTTTACGTCTCTTAATCGCAACGATCTGCCCATTTAGAAGCCTTCCTTTGTAGACCTAGAAGGGAGAGGTAGACCACAACAAGAATGCTAATCTAGGAGAAGATTCTCTAATAGACACCTGCATGAGATAAAAATCACTTGATTTTCCTACCTTTCCATATCCACCCACACCAATTTCATTGGTACCTCGGAAACCATTAGTGCACTCCTTCAATTCATCATATGTGAAGCATTTTGGTGCTCTAAGTGTTGGTGCACTGACATTGTCTTCGCCGGTAGATGCCCATGATGCTGAAAATGGGCATAAATAGTCATCAATAGGTTCCTCACACAAGTAAGTGATAGTAATATGATTTTTCTTTCAAGAAATAATAGCTACGTGAGTGGATGGCATGGTGAAATTGGAAGTGGACTTGTCTATAATTGTTGTTGCCATCCTTTATGATCAATATTGTCGTATCTACAAAGTAAAAGTGGGCATGGTATGTTTCACGAATAGATTACCAAAAGGATTGCTCTGGGAAACGTCTTGTTGATCACGTCTCTTTTGTTGTCGCCAACAGACGAAAAGTACTATAAAGAGAACAAGAACCACAAGTGCGAAGAAAACGATGCAGCCTTTAATAAATATCATGTAAAATAAGGAGTTTTTATTTTGCAGACCTTCTTCCTCAAATAAATATATACTTGCAGTGAAATAGTACGGTCCAAATATATCGGGTGGCACAAAATCTTGGCTGCTCAAAATTTTAAAGCAATCCAATATCTCACTCCGGTTGAAGTACTTTCCATCAGATGGGCAGATTATCAGCTTCACCTCTAAGTAACCATCATTGTTGAAGAAGCAATTTTCGAGAGTGAAGCCATTCGGAGCACATTCCAGTTTTGCTGACAAATTTTTCTCTAATAACTGGATTGAGCTATTGGTGACAATACCAAAGGAAGGAGCTCTGAAAATCATAGCACCCTCATATGGGTGGGAACAACTTTTATTATTAGGTGAACTAGGTACCGATGTTTCTTGCTGAGTTTTACAGTAAGTTGTATCCTCAAGGTCAGATTTGCTGCATACAGGATTTCCTGAAAGTCTGCCATCAATCACCAAGAGAGGAGCATTGAATAGTTGAGAATAAACGGGAGAATTGTGTTTCACTAGTAAATGAACTGAAATGACACACTATAAGATCCTCTCACATTAAAGTGTTGTTATAGTTTGTAGATAGCATGACTGAGTTAAGCGCATTGTTTCTGAAGCTCACAATCTGTAATCGCTTGCTGATGTCATTGCCCATATCGAGGGAACCATTGAATTCATTGTTGTCCAACGTTCTGCCATGAGTAAGAAACAATGAAAAAGCAGTTAAATTTTCTCTCCACCGGCTCTTCTCTCTCTCTCTCTCTCTCTCTCTCTCTCTCTCTCTCTCTCTCTCTCTCTCAGTTTATTTTTTTCATTTTACATATTCTTACACTTTCTCCAGTTGAGAAACGCTGAACAGTTCTTGCGGCATTGGCCCATGAAGTCCACCAGACTCTATTATACTGGACGTCAGAGGTGAAGAAATTATCTTAAGCTTATTATGAGCAAAAGATCTATTTCACAATTCAATCAATGCCCAGGACAAACTTACAGAGTAGTTATGTTTTTCAAATATGAAAACCAACTTGGAGCTTCAGAAGGAAGAAATGAATTGTTGCTCAAATCCCTGCAAATAATATGATGCAACTCCATTTGCAATCTGATCAAGAAGGCAGAGGCATGAATACAGGTATTTAAAGTTCAGGGTCCTTACACATATTTTAGCTCCCTTGTCGCAGTTAAATTGGGCATTTGTCCCGTAAGATTGTTGTTTCCTAAATTTCTGACATATGTATTGACTCAGCTAAATGAATGAAATACAGATAAAGGTTATCGCTAAGAGTTGGGTCCAAATTGGTTGATGTAATTACTTACAGAACGTGGAGATTTGCAAGATTACTAATACTAGAAGGAACGGTGCCGTTCAGCTTATTGTTATTCAGACGACTGTCATGAGAAAGCACATCTATCAATCACAAATTATGAATTCGTCCTTTTCATTGTAAGGAAAGTTCGAGATGTTTTCTTGAGAATGAGGCCAAATGCGTATTCTTTTTACACTTACAGGATCTCAAGTGTGAGCACAAGTCCAACTGACTCTGGAATTTCCCCAATTAACTGGTTTCTATCGAGAAGCCTGTTTTTTGGGGATAATTAGGCACAATAACAACAGATGTAACAGCATACAATAGTCGCCAAATAGCTCTTAACTTACACATGCCGTAATGTCATATTGGCGTTGAAGAGACTTTCTGGGATGGGGCCTGATAAATTGTTCTTATTAAAATGGCTGCAGCACACACATGAAATTAATCATAGTTTTCAAGGTGATTAACGTAATCCGTCATGCTAAAAAGAAAAGAGAGACTAACAAGTGTCCTGCTTTGAATAGTTGGTCCAACCCTGGAGCCCCATTCATTGAGGTTGGGAGGGATCCGTTCAGCTGATTATCTGCAAGGTCCAGCCAATCGAGGTTGGAAAGTTTACCCAAGGAAACAGGTATTCTGCCTGTGAACTGGTTTGAGTTGAGAGACCTAAATTATAGAATACACCTTGATTTTTAATTAGCGACTTAAAATCATTGAAAGCATAAAGGTCTGAAGAAAAAGAAAAAGCAAAATCCCCTTACAAGGAGGTCAGTTGCCCTAGATTGCCTAGTTCATCTGGAATGATACCGACGAAACTGCAACTAATCAAGTTCCTTCACCAAAGTAGAGGTAGAGTAGTTAGTTAAATGAGTAAACATATTACTGTAAAATGGATGGATCGTAATCACAGAAAAGAAGCAAACTGCCAGACTTACAAGGTTTTAAGTTTTGGCAAGTTCCCAATGGCTGATGTGAGCTGACCTCCTAGTTTTCGGTTGTAGGACAAGTCCCTGCAGTTAAATTATCACAATCCTGATTCTTTTTTCCTTAATTTAGTAAACAAAATTCCTGAAACAACTCAATACGGATTACATGACACTATTGGATTTATCAAGACAGTTAATATTCTAATTTACATACATTGTCAACAAGCATCAGGACTGGAAAAGTGTGGAATTTTATAGTGATGTTCATATAAAATGCAACGGATGACGGAAAATTTACAGCTATCTTTACTATTGTTGATTATCGAATTTTAGTCGTGATTATGTTAAGTAGCAAACACTTGACTCGGAATTTGGAAATATAACACTTTTCTTTTATAAACCAAGATAATGATATACCAATTTCAACACAACTTTAAATTTGAAAAACTTACAGGATCTGCAGCTGGTCAAGCTTCCCAATGTCCTCACTCAACGTACCTTCAAGTCCCATGTTAAATAGTCTCCTACAAACATCAAAATTAAGGGTCTAGGAAATAGTAGGTCATTTTAGACATGTAACAAAGCCAGAGGGACCTGAAACTCACAATTCGGTCACTCTAGAATTGTTGCAGGAGACCCCATCCCACAGTGCGCCGCAAGGATCTTTCGACTCGTCCCAACTTGGCGGTGAGTTTTTCCATTTGGTCATCAAGGATTTGAGAGCAGAAACTGCATGCATTTATCAATTGATCATTAACCTTAACTTCTACAAATGGATGATTTGGGGTCAGATTTGCAATAATTGAGTTTTTTGAACGTAAAAATATTTCTGTACCCAAAAGCACCCTTTCTAGCTCCCACATGGGTTATATGACTAAATTCAAACCAAGAAACTCAAGCCAATCATCTAACATTCAAAACAAGAGAATTAATTTCGCTAAATTATATGAAACAATCATAATTCTTCAAAAGCATAATAGCATTTCTAGATTTTAATATTCAAAACTCTCCTTCACATCTGGGCTCGAGACTTTTTGACAGCCCAAAACTCATGCTTTGAAATCATGCTAAAGTATATGAAACAATCATTTTTCTCTAAAAGCTTATGCTGCCAGAGAACTGTACTTCTAATATTTTATATCCAACATTCACCTTCAAAATACAATTCACGTAAATTCCTTGCATACAGAATCAACTCAATTCCATCTAGATGAAGCACCAAACAAAGTTTTAATCCTGCAAATCATTTACGAGTTCAAATGCCAAAAAACCACCTTAGATATTCTACCAAACTACTCAAATCAAAGATACAAATAATAATTACCACAAAACTACAACTCAGACAATTCATCGAACACGTGATATGCGCCATCGCAACCACCATATATCCACACAATGTTGAACTGATTCACTTCTAAAAGAGATGCAAGTATGAAGAAAAATTACCATCTCCAGGATCAGTTTCACCGGAAGCAGTTACGCTGGCGAAGAGCAGCAGCAGATGGAGCCTCCTCAACATCTTTACTTTGAATCCTAGCACAGCAAAAGGTGTCCCATAAAGAAGAACACCTTTCTCTTTCTTTTCTTTTTTTTCTTAATCTCCTCATACCAAAAGGTTTCTATATATATATATATATATATATATATATATATATATATATATATATAGGAAGAATATAAAAAATGGATTTAAAGAAGAAGATGTTATGAATAAGAATCTACAAGAAAATGGGATTCCGCGTTTGATGTTAGCAGAAACTCCCCTGGAGAAACACTGGGAAATGTAATAGTCAATTATGTAAAATTTTTTTAAAAAAATGTACGGAGACTCTGTACGCGCCATTTAGAGTAGAGCATTCTAAAATAAAAACATTAACTAATTTTCTCTTTGAATAATAACTAATTTTCACGATCGAGGGAATGACGTGACTAGCTCGTCGCCGTGGCCGTTCTTGCCTTTCTCCGGCGAGGTTGTCGCGGTAGAAACGATGTTGGAGCTTCTCGGAGCGTCGCCGGAGACAGAGGTGGCGGAGAAAGAGGGCGACGATCGTTGGTCGAGAATAATGCTAGGAGTATGATATGACTCGAACTCAAGGCCTCTGCATCTCTGATATTATGTGAGATAATTATATTACTCAAGTTTAGCTTAAGCCAGTAGAGGCTCTGAATATTTTTTATGTTTATCTGAATTAGTAGAATACTGATGGTCCATTTGAAAGGCAAGAAATGATACGATTTTTAGAAATATTTAGCATAATTCCATGTTAGTTGTACACAAGCTTTTTCAGCTACAGTCGCAGTAGGATTACGTTATTCCAGCTAAGGCGGTGTTTGGTTTCCCGTAAAAGTGCTCCGAAAATTTTTTTTCCGCTGAAAACTCTTTTTCTGATGTTTGGTTAGCTGTAAAAAAAAAAAATTTGGAAAACCCTTTTTACATATTCTCAGAAAAAAGTGTATTTTCGTTTTCCGCTCCCAATCGGCGGAAAACGAAAACTACGAGCTCTAAAATCGCGGCTCAGGGCATTTGAGCATGCGCGGTCCACGAGGCAAGGATGCCTCGTGGACCGCGTGAGAGAGAGTCCACGGGGACTCTCCCACTCTTTTATATATATATATATATAGAGTAGAGCTAGAATACTTGTAAAAGTATCACCCAAGTGATACTTGTGTGTTTTTAGCCCTTGGATGGAGAGATGTGAGGTTGAGATGATGGTGGTAGGTGGTGGTAGGTGGTGGTATGTAGAATAGTGTTTGATCCAAAGGCTATTAGTATTATAATATTTTATTTAATAATATATAAATATTTATTTTTTGTTAATATTTATTTTTTAATAATATATATATAAAAGAATAACATATATATAATATAAATAATATATATATGTATATAATCATAATATTAAATATAAATATTTTTTTTAGATTTTATATAATATAATATGTAATTAATACCTTATATTATATTTTATCATATATAAATTATGATATTTTATTTAATAATACATAAATATTTATTATATATATTATAATGTGTTATTATATAAATTTATTATTTTAATATATATATATATATATCTCTCTCTCATCCCGATCTTATGAAAATGTTCATAGTGGGTTCACTATGAACACACAAAAATCGGTAACCTAGATGAAAAACTAA